>NC_066560.1:98095-301929 GCF_024679095.1 Eriocheir sinensis
CTTGAGTCGTTCCTCGTACGGGTGAGCCCTTAAGGTTGGTATCATCTTCGTGGCGCGTCGTTGAATCCTTTCCAGTAAATCAATGTCCTTTCTGTAATTAGGAGACCAGAACTGTACTGCATACTCGAGGTGCGATCTTACCATGGAATTATACAAGGATAGCATCACGTCTGGCGTTTTACACTCGAAGTTCCTCGCTATGAACCCGAGCATAGTGTTGGCTTTTTTGCATGCTTTTTTACAGTGATTCGCGGTGCTCTACCCCAAACTCGACTCCATACAAGACCAGCGCACCCTTGTGCTGCACGCATTGTCTTGGGCGACTTTAATACTACTAATGGCACTAAGAATGATGGGCATAAGTAATGTGCCGGTCCCTATGGCTCTGACAACACGAACAAAAATACCTGTCTACTTCTTGATTTTGCAAGATCCAGAAGTCTTATTTCATTTTTATCAGCATCATTCACACAGTCGTTCATTCAGCTCATCCACACAGTATAACAAAAAAAAGATTAAACAAATAAATATGAGGGGACCTATCCAAATCTTAGGGGTGGGCGGCAACACAGGAATACCACATTCACACACACAGGGCTGTGTGGCCCAGCAATATATCAACATCGCATAAAAAAATTAGATAACACATATATGAATTTTATATGTATCACCTGCTGATTATCACGTGGACCACAACAGTAAAAGTACATTTGTTTACATATATATGGAGGATTACCAAAATAATAAGTATATATTTTATATATAGTAATATAGAAATTAGGAATCCAAAAGAAAATATTAATCGTGTCGTCACATCTCGTCGATCAAGCGGGTCTCTCTTAGGAAAAGCATCAACAAATCGGTCACCTCGGGATTCCCGTCACCAAGAACTGCGTCCAAGGTGAGGGGAATGTTCCTCGCTCTGCAGTAGTTTACCAGTGGACTGCGTTCACGAAATCAGAGGTCAGAGACGTACTGGGGGAAGGGGGGAGGGGGGGGTCTGCTAAGGCTACTTCCCATGTCGAAGGATCTTGCCCATGATTTAGGTAGGATGGTTTGGACGCCAGCATGAAAACCTGCAGGGAAGGACCCCTGGGTTTGACATCTAGGGTGGGCGAGGCAACGCACCCCGGGTGCATGCCCCAGTTGATTGAATAAGTGACTACAGCTGTAAACTTCTCTCATTTCCGTCACCCTTGACATAGTCTATGCATTTAATCTCTCTCTCTCTCTCTCTCTCTCTCTCTCTCTCTCTCTCTCTCTCTCTCTCTCTCTCTCTCTCTCTCTCTCTCTCCAATAAGCTGAGTGAGTCATTCTTTCTCACAGAGTTTTTTTCCATCCAGCGGGGTGTAGTCAGTGACCCTCTTTGTGCCTCGTTACTCTTTTTATCGCCACTGCCATCCGTCCACCGTGAAGCACCTCTGTGTATGTGTGTGTGTGTGTGTGTGTGTGTGTGTGTGTGTGTCGATTATGTTTCTGCAAATTCTACCAGTGACTTTTCCTCGTCCCTTTTTTTTTGGGTGGGGGGAATCCTCTCATTTCCTTTCCTTGCACTCTCGCCATGATCTGCCATCCACTCCTTGGCTTCTCGCACCAGCAGCTCCTCCACTCAGCCTTCACCTTCTCCCTCTAACCCCAACCTCGTCCACCCTTCGTCCTCCTTTCCCAGATGCATACCTCTCTCCTACCTTCCCTTCACCTCAAACACCTCTCTCCTCCCTCGCTTCCTCCTCCAGGCATCCACTCAACCTCTCACCCACTCACACATCCACTCTCCCACTCACATCTCCTCTACGCCTCAACTTACACCACCTATATTTTCTCCTCCTCTTCCTCACCATCCTACCTTCATCACTCTCCTCCTCCCACATCTCCCTCCCCTTCTCATCCACGCCTCCCCCCACACCACACCCATTTCCTTACCACTTCCCTAACCATTCACCCATCCTCACATTCCCACCCACACCACCCACACCTTGACTCTCACCATCCCCTTCATCTCTCCTCAGCTTCATCTTCCACATCGCCCCCTGTCACTCCTCTTGTTTCCTCCTCCTTCTACTGACCCTTCACTTCCTCCTTCCGAAACCTCATTATCACTCCCGCCTCTCCCATGTACTCCCGACCCCTGACAGCAAGGGGGCCGGGAGAGGTGCCGAAGAAGGTCAGGAGGAAGATTGGAGGAGGGCGAAAAGACGATGCACTGTGTTTATTGCCCGCCAGAGGCTACGAGACGACAGGGCGGGAGGAGGAAGGGGCGGCCCAGGGCTCAAGTCCCCTCGTGCGTCTTGACTAGCCTCTTTGTACACCGGCATTTTATCTCTGATTTTTTCCTCTTCGGCTTTACCACTCAGGCAGACATTTATCAGCTTCGAAAATCAAAAGCTTTTTAAATCTGGTGTCTGCATGGTTGTTTATTTGTCTGTTTGCATGTGTGTGTGGGTAAATATACGTTATTTAAATAAGTCTTTTACATGCAGTGTGTTCTCTTAATTGCCTGAATTATCATTTACATACATAGGACACGTTGGGTGTTGTAGTAGGCTAGTCGTATGTATTTTAGGTATTCCAACATGAACAATATGCTAGGATGACTTTTAATATGCATTGGATTTTCTTATAAATGAACGAATAATGTGTGAAGAATGAGCACCATTTCCTGTACACTCTTTGCCTCCTGTGTTCAGCGCATGTTAAAGATGGAGCGAGTACGTGCGATCCTGACCGTGTGTTCAGTGTTCAGCAAGCTGTGCCGGCTGGGTGCGTTCCTCCACTGGTGTTACTGAGTGCTTGAGTTACGCATGTTCAGTTGCTTGCTGATGGTGGCAATACGTTTGTTACTACTACTATCGCTACTACAATTACCGTACTTACTACTATCACAACCACTACTACGACTACTACCTAGCATCTTTATTCTTTCATCCCTTTCGATGGTAAACTCTGGAACAGCCTTCCTCCGTCTGTATTTCCTCCTGCCCATGACTTGAACTCTTTGAAGTATGGACACCTTTCGAAAGTGACCTCTCTTCTGGCCACTCATTCTCTTCTCTTTTACAGGAGCAGCGTCTAGCGGTTTTTTTTTTTTTTTTTTTTTTTTTGAGCTGCCTCCCTTGCTGTAAAAACTACTACTATGTACTACTGTGTGAGGGCAACTACCAACTGAGTAGCGAACGACCGGAGCTCTCTTGCTGCTCGTTCGCCTTAAGCCGTTCAACTACCGAGGCGCAGCGAACAACCTGCTACACTCCTGCTGCCCGTTTGCCTGTAGCCGTTCGATTTCTCGGTCGACCGAACCACCCAGGCTTCTCTACTCGCTGTGTGAGGCGACTTGGTGGGTGGCCAGCGCCTTCATCTTCGTTCTGCTCCAGCTAGCTCTGCTTCTCACTGCCGTGACCCTGACGCCCGTTCTCCTCCTGCGCCTCCCTCGTCTACACCACTGGCTGGCTGACTGGTGGTGGTGGATGGCTGGCTGACTGGTGGTAGTGGCTGGCTGGCTGACTGGTGGTAGTGGCTGGCTGGCTGGCTGGCTGAGTGGTGGTGGTGGTGGATGGCTGGCTGACTGGTGGTAGTGGCTGGCTGGCTGGCTGGCTGACTGGTGGTGGTGGAGGCTGGCTGGCTGACTGGTGGTAGTGGCTGGCTGGCTGGCTGACTGGTGGTGGTGGTGGATGGCTGGATGACTGGTGGTGTGGTGGTGGTGGTGGTGGTGGCTGGCTGGCTGACTGGTGGTGGTGGTGGCTGGCTGGCTGACTGGTGGTTGTGGCTGACTGGTGGTGGTGGTGGTGGGGGTGGTGGATGGCTGGCTGACTGGTGGTGGTGGTGGTGGTGGTGGCTGACTGGTGGTGGTGATGGTGGTGGTGGTGGTGGTGGCTGGCTGGCTGGCTGGCTGACTGGTGGTGGTGGTGGTGGTGGCTGGCTGGCTGACTGGTGGTGGTGGTGGTGGTGGCTGGCTGGCTGACTGGTGGTGGTGGTGGTGGCTGGCTGGCTGACTGGTGGTGGTGGTGGCTGGCTGGCTGACTGGTGGTGGTGGTGGTGGTGGCTGGCTGGCTGACTGGTGGTGGTGGTGGTGGTGGTGGCTGACTGGCTGACTGGTGGTGGTGGTGGTGGTGGCTGGCTGGGTGGTGGTGGTGGTGGCTGGCTGGGTGGTGGTGGTGGTGGCTGGCTGGCTGACTGGGGGTGGTGGTGGTGGTGGCTGGCTGGCTGACTGGTGGTGGTGGTGGTGGTGGCTGGCTGGCTGACTGGTGGTGGTGGTGGTGGTGGCTGGCTGGCTGACTGATGGTGGTGGTGGTGGCTGGCTGGCTGACTGGTGGTGGTGGTGGTGGTGGCTGGCTGGCTGACTGGTGGTGGTGGTGGCTGGCTGGCTGACTGGTGGTGGTGGTGGTGGTGGTGGCTGGCTGGCTGGCTGACTGGTGGTGGTGGTGGTGGTGGCTGGCTGACTGGTGGTGGTGGTGGTGGTGGCTGGCTGGCTGACTGGTGGTGGTGGTGGTGGCTGGCTGGCTGACTGGTGGTGGTGGTGGTGGTGGTGGCTGGCTGGCTGACTGGTGGTGGTGGTGGTGGTGGCTGGCTGGCTGACTGGTGGTGGTGGTGGTGGTGGCTGGCTGGCTGACTGGTGGTGGTGGTGGTGGTGGCTGGCTGGCTGACTGGTGGTGGTGGTGGTGGTGGTGGCTGGCTGGCTGACTGGTGGTGGTGGTGGTGGTGGTGGCTGGCTGGCTGACTGGTGGTGGTGGTGGTGGTGGTGGTGGCTGGCTGGCTGACTGGTGGTGGTGGTGGCTGGCTGGCTGACTGGTGGTGGTGGTGGCTGGCTGGCTGGTGGTGGTGGTGGTGGTGGCTGGCTGGCTGACTGGTGGTGGTGGTGGTGGTGGCTGACTGGTGGTGGTGGTGGTGGTGGTGGCTGGCTGGCTGACTGGTGGTGGTGGTGGTGGCTGGCTGGCTGACTGGTGGTGGTGGTGGTGGCTGGCTGGCTGACTGGTGGTGGTGGTGGCTGGCTGGCTGACTGGTGGTGGTGGTGGTGGTGGCTGGCTGGCTGACTGGTGGTGGTGGTGGTGGTGGTGGCTGGCTGGCTGACTGGTGGTGGTGGTGGTGGTGGTGGCTGGCTGGCTGACTGGTGGTGGTGGTGGTGGCTGGCTGGCTGACTGGTGGTGGTGGTGGTGGCTGGCTGGCTGACTGGTGGTGGTGGTGGTGGTGGCTGGCTGGCTGACTGGTGGTGGTGGTGGAGGCTGGCTGGCTTACTGGTGGTGGTGGTGGTGGTGGTGGCTGGCTGGCTGACTGGTGGTGGTGGTGGTGGTGGCTGGCTGGCTGACTGGTGGTGGTGGTGGTGGTGGCTGGCTGGCTGACTGGTGGTGGCGGTGGTGGCTGGCTGGCTGACTGGTGGTGGTGGTGGTGGTGGTGGCTGGCTGGCTGACTGGTGGTGGTGGTGGTGGTGGCTGGCTGGCTGACTGGTGGTGGTGGTGGCTGGCTGGCTGACTGGTGATGGTGGTGGTGGTGGCTGGTGGTGGTGGTGGTGGTGGTGGCTGGCTGGCTGACTGGTGGTGGTGGTGGTGGTGGCTGGCTGGCTGACTGGTGGTGGTGGTGGCTGGCTGGCTGACTGGTGGTGGTGGTGGTGGCTGGCTGGCTGGCTGACTGGTGGTGGTGGTGGTGGTGGTGGTGGCTGGCTGGCTGACTGGTGGTGGTGGTGGTGGTCGCTAGCTGACTGGTGGTGGTGGTGGTGGTGGTCGCTAGCTGACTGGTGGTGGTGGTGGTGGTGGTGGTGGTGGTGGCTGGCTGGCTGGCTGACTGGTGGTGGTGGTGGTGGTGGTGGCTGGCTGACTGGTGGTGGTGGTGGTGGCTGGCTGACTGGTGGTGGTGGTGGTGGTGGTGGCTGGCTGACTGGTGGTGGTGGTGGTGGTGGCTGGCTGACTGGTGGTGGTGGTGGCTGGCTGACTGGTGGTGGTGGTGGTGGTCGCTAGCTGACTGGTGGTGGTGGTCGCTAGCTGACTGGTGGTGGTGGTCGCTAGCTGACTGGTGGTGGTGGTGGTGGTGGTGGTGGCTGGCTGACTGGTGGTGGTGGTGGCTGGCTGACTGGTGGTGGTGGTGGTGGCTGGCTGACTGGTGGTGGTGGTGGTGGCTGGCTGGCTGACTGGTGTTTCCTGTGGCTGGCTGACCGGGGGTGGTGGTGGCTGGCTGGCTGGCTGGCTGGCTGGTGGTGGTGGTGGTGGCTGGCTGGCTGACTGGTGGTGGTGGCGGTTGTGGCTGGCTGGCTGGCTGACTGGCTGACTGGTGGTGGTGGTGGTAGTGGCTGGCTGACTGGTGTTTACTCTGGCTGGCTGACCGGGGGTGGTAGTGGCGGTGGTGGCTGGCTGGCTGGCTGACTGGTGGTGGTGGCGGTTGTGGCTGGCTGGGTGGCTGACTGGCTGACTGGTGGTGGTGGTGGTAGTGGCTGGCTGACTGGTGTTTACTGTGGTTGGCTGACTGGTGGTGGTGGTGGGGCGGTGTGGCTGGCTTAGGGGAGACCGGGGCTGGTTGTCACAATTTTCACAACATAATGGCAAGTATTACGGTGATCAAATATAAGTTTGGCGCTTAAGCTATCCACTGGTGTATTTATGATCCTCAGCTTTTGTACCCTTTTGGAGTATTTTTCAAAACAAAATATTTTTTTTATAATGTGATAGCCATCCCCATCATGGGGATGGTTGTCACAGTATATGGGGTTGATTGTCACAAAGTCCCAAAACATAGAAAAAATGTTTTTATAATGGCATTAAAAGCCACTGTGATACCAGATAAAGAATTATTTAGAGCAGGAAAATCTTTTTCTTTAGAAATATTGTGATTTTACCCACTTTTCCTTATTTATATTGCCTTTTCATACTTGCAGAACCTTTGACAGTTGAAGATAGATTGTGAAAGCAGAACAATGGTGGTTAAATTGCTTTACCAAAGTTTAAATGGACTTGAAAGAAATGTGAGCTCTAATTACTGTAGGAAAGTTATTGTTCCCTGATTTACAGTAGTATGACATATAAAAATTAAACCAGATTGTTTCATGTAAAATTGATAACTAAAGAAATTGCATTATTAATTTTAACCATCTTTATAAACACTGAACCATTGCCTTTCATTGATTTAACTATGAAAACCATCACTGCCACAAGTAGCCTACCTGAAATGACAAAAATAAGACTAATAAAGTTTGGAAAAGTGTTTTGGTTATTTCTACTTATTTCATCACAAAATAAAGTATACCATCGTGTTTAGCATGTTCTAAATACCCAGTGAAACATGTTCAATTAAATTTACTTCTTTTCTTTTTACAAAAAAAAACTATAGCTACTCGTTCATTGGGCTAAGTCAAGATCAAAGAGATCAGGGATCCCTACCTAACGTATCCTAGAATGCCTCTATCTTCTTAGTAGGGGGCAAACACCATAGTATGACACATCCTACTAAGTTGGGAACTACACCCTCTTAGGAACAACTGATGGCTACCTGGATGGGCAGATAGAAGCTCATTCTGGTAGCCAAGCTATTACCCAGTTAAGCTAGGTCTAGTGCTAGCATTTTGTACATTAGCCTAACCCATAGGCCTACATCCTTACCTAACACATCCTTGTTGGAAATGAAAAAAAATCATTTTGGTATTTAGAATAGGCTACGCTGAACATGTTTTTTTTTTTATGATAAAATGCCAGGAGATAACTAAAACGAACCCATACACTTTTCCAAACTTACCAGAATGGGCGAAATCTAAGATTACTTTTCATATCATGAATAGTATGTTGCTATTCTGTTATTGGGGTTGATTGTCACATGTGACAATCAACCCCACCTGCTCTATGACAACCAGCCCCAACAGAGTTTTGTACAGTTATTGATGTAAACAGATCAAGCATGTTGTTAAGCAAAAATCAATTATATGCTCTTTTGAAGCAACAATGTATATCTATTCAACACAGTAGTTACAGCTTATTTGTCTATAGGCAGTTACTTATAGTGACATATACTGGCATGTCAGAAATTAACTTACCAGGGCAAAAAGTAGAAAAACTTGCGAAAATTCACAGAAAGCACTCCCACGGACTACTGATGGAGCTCAGGACATGTGGCAGGCTGCATATAAATGGCAACAGGGGTTACACTGCTGCTGCCCTCTATTGACCGAAAATACAACACTTGTGACAACCAACCCGTGTGACAACCAGCCCCGGTCTACCCTACTGACTGAGGTGACTAAACAAGTGTAGATTCAATCTTCTTTATGTAATTGAAAACCCATAATTAACACTTTTCCCTCTGTTCTTTGTAAATTGTAAAAATGATAGTTTAGGCCTTTCCTTGCGAGCATTAATGCCATTTATAGCAGCACAGAACCGAGTGATCGTCATGTTATTTACCCTCCTCTGAGTAACGTTACGCGCGTGCCGCTTGGTGTATCACCGTCGCCCTGGTTACAAGAAAATGTCGCGAGTGTCCTCGCTCGTTTTTCCTCTTTGCAGTAGGGCCTATAGCACAGGTAGAGTATTTTTAGGGGCCTGGTGGTTGGCCCCAGCCCGTTAAGGCGCAGGCAAGTGTTTATAGTTGCACCATCTATTCTTGGTTTATGCTTACACCCGGAGCTCCCTCATGATTCACTTGGAGAGTTCTTCTAGGGTCCGGGTTGATGGGTGGTCTTCAGAATTGCATGTGGGTAGTCCTAGGCCACTCGGCGGTGGCTGAAAAATCCCAGGTAGCAGCGGCGGACTCGAAGCAGCATCGTTCAGGACACGGCGAACGCCGGACCCGTACACTAACCACTCAGCCACTACTACAACAACTGCTACTACTACTACTACTACTACTACTACTACTACTACTAAAGCTACTGCCACCAGTATTACACGGAATTTTTTTTTTGAAGATTACAAGAGAGAGAGAGAGAGAGAGAGAGAGAGAGAGAGAGAGAGAGAGAGAGAGAGAGAGAGAGAGAAATCGTAGAGAAGTAATTGGTTTGACCATTCAATAACTCGTGAACACAAATGGAATACAAATGCCCCGCAGCGAAACCAATACTGTTTACCAGTTATCTTAGAATGGGATGTTTCAATAAACCTTGAAAAACTTCTGCTCGCCTACACAAGATGGATCGCCCTCCGGTCAATCCCTAACAACACCGTATATAGCTACGTGGATTTACAAATGTGTGAATAGAAATCATTTTTTTTGACCGATTTCGGTGTGTACGCGTAATATGAAAATTCCGAAAGCATTTACTCGAGGATTAGCCGACACTTCACTATTCTTGGCTAAACAAACAAAATAATAACATACTAAAAGTTCCTTCATCCGAATCATGTCGGTCAAGTATTCGCAGAGTAGTTCGAACTATAAATCAGGAATTATAAGTAAAATATAAAAGGCCACAGTTTTTTTGGCCGACACACGGCGGCAAGCTTGAACACTCGCCCCAACCCCCGCCGGGCAAATTTCCTTTGAATTGCTCGTTTTTTACTATTGATTAAAATATCGCATTCATATAACACGAAATTTTCTTTTCTTTCTCTTCCTTCTCCGCCGAGAGGAGTCCTGGATGAATCGGCGCCCCACGTTGTGCCGGAGAGGGACACAAACACGTCTGCTGCTCCTCGCCAGGCTGACGGGCCGCCGAGCGTCCCGCAATGCGTACGTCCAGACCTTGACCCTACAGTCACGCCGGAGCTGCTAACTGTACAGGTGAGTGACGCTTGAGCTACTAATTGTACAGGTGAGTGATGTGACGCAAGTCTTAAACTGCCGTGTGTGTGTGTGTGTGTGTGTGTGTGTGTGTGTTCGCGCGCACGTTTTTTTTTTGTGTATAGGCACTAACACTCACTCACTCACTCATTCACACACACACACACACACACGCACACACAAGCACAACTGCGCCCCCCCCCCTCCCCCCCCCCCACACACACACACACACACACACACACACACAAACACACACACACGGTCACTGCAGTTACGTCACCAAAAGAAGGGGTGACAGCTTTTAGTGAATAACAACTCTAAAGTAAAACAACACCGTTAAATTTAAGACATACCTAATTATACTTAAATTACACATACTTAATTTAACATAGATCAAAGAATATAGTCCCAGGTATGATAAGTAATTACCCTGAGTGACAGGGTGAGATGAAGAACAACAAAAGAAACAATGAAACAAGCAACAACAGGTGTACTATTACCGCCAAGGAGGTGATCTTGTTGTGTGATGTAAATCCAGTGAGAGATAGACACCTTAACAGCCGATAAGGCTAGACTGGGTTTCCAACAACATGTCACTGTTCTTATTTTATTTATATATTAATAAAAAATCATATAATCCAATTTTATTCTATTTTTTTCTTATCATTATTCCTTATATAAATAATAGGAATCATGGTATAGACTCATCGACTGAAAAAAATAATAAACAAATAGAAAAAAAAAATCCTCAAATGGGTTCGAATCGATGACAGTGTCCGTTTGGCGTCAACACAAAACAAAACACAGCAAAATGTCATTGTCCCCTCAATCCATGCTATATCGATCGCACTTCCCCGTCCATCCCTGCGTTCCTGTGGTATCTCTGTTATACTTATAAGGAAAACAAAGGGAAGAGAACAGTGACGCCGGCGTCCCAGCTAAATGTCATTGACCACCTATACCCGCCCCCACGCGCGCCACACTCGCACCCGACTCACTCACTCACACGGAGGGAGGGAGGGAGAATAGGGGGGGAAAACGGGAAGGACAATGATGACTCGAAAAAATGATGCAAGAAAGCCGATTTACTGATCACACCTCTCCGTAGGTTTATGACATTCGAACCAACCAACCCGTCAAAGTAAGGGAAAGGGGGAGGGAGGGAGAATGGCTGGCTGGCTGGTTGGCCACGACGCCCGTGAGTGGAAGGGGAAGGGAAAAAATAAAACTGCTCCCCGTCCCACCTCCCACGCCCGCGATCCCACTCACGCCCACGCACGCGATCCTGCTCACGCCCACGCACGCCATCCCGCTCACGCCCACTCCCGCGATCCCACTCACGCCCACGCACGCGATCCTGCTCACGCCCACGCACGCCATCCCGCTCACGCCCACGCCCGCGATCCCACTCACGCCCACGCACGCGATCCTGCTCACGCCCACGCACGCCATCCCGCTCACCCACTCCCGCGATCCCACTCACGCCCACGCACGCGATCCTGCTCACGCCCACGCACGCCATCCCGCTCACGCCCACGCCCGCGATCCCACTCACGCCCACGCACGCGATCCTGCTCACGCCCACGCACGCCATCCCGCTCACGCCCACTCCCGCGATCCCACTCACGCCCACGCACGCGATCCTGCTCACGCCCACGCACGCCATCCCGCTCACGCCCACGCACGCCATCCCGCTCACGCTCACTCCCGCGATCCTGCCCCGCTCGCAGTTATCGACCATTTTTTTTTTTAACTCACACTACGTACGTAACCATGGAAATCTATATATCCCTACCCCTTACCCCCTAGAAACCCCTACCACCCTCCTCCCCAACCCCTACACCCCACCCCAACACCCTACACCCCACCTCCCACCCCACACCCCGCCGAGGGTAGCGCGTGTGTACGTACGTACGTACGTACGTTACCAGCCAGCGGGCAGACTAGGCCACCAGAGGGCCACCCCGTATAGTCCCAAACTGGCGTCATGGTATGCTACTGTGTGTTTGTTTGTTTGTGTGTGTGTGTGTGTGTGTGTGTGTGTGTGTGTGTGTGTGTGTGTGTGTGTGTTTACGTTCGACCTGTAGTGCCAGTAGTTTTTTTTTGCCTTTGCCTGTATTGGCTTGGCCCGTATTGGCGCAGGCAAGTGCTTTACAGTTCGCCATATTGTTTGGCTCATGCTGCCCTCTTTACGCTGATCCTCTTTATAGAGTTTATGTAGAGTCTGGGTTGATCGGTCGATAGGTGGTTACCAGGACAGCGTGAAGGTATTCTTAAGCTTCTCGGCGATGAATGAAAATTGTCAGCTTGTATACCGGCAGGCGGGACTTGAACCCGGGGCGAAATTAGAACAATCAACGCTCGCAATGAGTGCGGGGGTGCTGCTCCTGGATGTGGCTCTTGGTAGGCGGAGTGTCATATCCATCAAGATGGGTTAATTGCCTCCTGACACAGTAATCTCTCTGGGTAACGGCAAGTACAAAGTCAAAAGCAAATCTACATCCTCTGTACAGTACGAGGGAAACAAGTCAGCCACCTCAAATTATCGCCCAATTAACTTAACATCAGTTGTAGGCAAGATGTTGGAGTCAATTATAGCCAGGAGCATTCGGGACCATCTAGAGAAGCATAGTTTAGCTCATGACTCCCAGTATGGGTTCACGAAGGGTAGGTTTTGCCTTACTAATCTGTTGTCCTTCTACACTAAAGCAATCGAGGCGGTTGACAGATATGAAAGCAATGACATACTGTATCTAGATTTCAGTAAAGCGTTCGACAAAGCCCCTTATCACCGGCTATTACTAAAATTACAAGCTCACGGCGTAGATGGGAAACTCTTGAATCGAATCAGGGCGTTGCTTAGTGGTAAAAGGCAGAGAGTGCAAATCAATGGTAAAAACTCTGAATGGGGCAGTGTTACGAGTGGAGTTCCACAGGGGTCGGTGCTGAGTCCGTTGCTTTTTATCATTTACATCAATGATTTGGACACAGGAATTATTATTGTTGTCAGTAAGTTCGCAAATGATACCTGGATCGGTAGAGTAATTCAATCAGGCCAGGACGCTTGCGTTCTCCAGGATGAGCTTGGCTGACTATATGATTGGGCAGGGAAGTGGCAGGTGGAATTCAATATCGGTAAGTGTAGTATTCTGAGCGTAGGTAGGAATAACCCCTCTACACAATTACTCCTTAAATGACACTACTCTAAGCAGGTCTAGGTGAGATGGACTTAGGCGTCTTAGCGAGCACTGACCTACGTCCTAGGGCTCAATGCATTCAGGCTAAGAATCGTGCTAATAGGGTACTGGGTTTCATCTCGAGGAGCGTAAGCAAGAGGAGCGCTGAGGTCATCCTTAAACTTTACTTAGCACCAGTTAGACCTCATCTTGATTACGCGGCTCAGTTCTAGTCCCCCTACTATAGACTGAATATCAAGATATTAAAATTTGTACAGAGAAATGACAAAAATGATTCAAGGGGTGAGAAACTTGCCTTATGAGGATAGACTGAATCATTTAAATCTACTCCCTCTAGAAAGGCGAAGGTTGCGAGGAGACCTGATCGAAGTCTATAAATGGATGAAGGACTTTAATAAAGGGGACGTCAAACTCAAATGGGATTTGGTTTGTAAAAGAGCCAGGTAGGAAACGTAGCAATGGTTTTAAGTTAGATAAATTCAGATTCAACAAAGATATAGGCAAGAATTGGTTCACCAGTAGAGTGATGGATGAGTGGAACAGGCTTGGCAGTCGTTGTATGTACCAATACCATAGGTACATTCAAGAAGAGGTTGGATAGATTCATGGAGAGTTAGGTAAGGTGGGAGTAGACTGCCTTGTATAGGCCAACCGGCCTCTTGCAGACTACTTACATTGTGTTCTTAAGTTCTTATGACACACACACACACACACAGGATTTTGTGAGTGCACCACATTAGAAAATGGCTATGTGTGCAAGCACCAAGTTGCCTGTGCTGAACTGAGCATGACAGTTCTGCCACAAGTATTCGCCTCCACTCTTGCAAACAGGCGATGGCTCGCGACCGTGGCTTAAGGTGAGGAAAGTGTTCCTGAAGAAAGATTCTTCATAGGTTCATTGACGCCAGATATATAAAAGAAACATATTGGCTGAAAGTGAAAACATGCAAAAAAAATGTCTAAACATACTGTAGGTGATGATGGTGATGGTAGTGAAAATTATTATGATGATGATGATGGTGATGAAAATGATTATGATGATGGTGATGATGGTGATGATCCACTCCAGGATTTTTGGCTGCTTTGGACAAAGCAGTGAAGAATTGTGGCTGGAGGGATACTGTGGCGGCCCTGCAAAAGCGACTAAGAGAATTAAAATTTTAAAATATGTAAACCAGGTAAACACTGTTACATAATTTAGATAGCAGGATTGCAAGAAAGGAACGAGGAAGAGGGAAAGTTCCCGGGCAACCAACTTCCATTGCGTGAAGAGGGCCAGGAAAGCCAAGGGGAACAGCATTCCTTGGTAAGGGACGGCGGCCAGACAGCCTGCCGGAACTAAAAGTAAAGCGTCCAATAAATTTTTCAGACAATGTTCTCCACAACGTGGTCAATGGTGCCTGTGATGTTTCAGAATGGGGTGGAGAAAGTAATGGAAGCATGTACTATGAGCGGTTTGGTATGGGTGTGACCAGGGCCCGAGAGAGGGAGGAGCTGGTATTTCAGCACCAGGGCCCGGCCTCATAGGGGGCCCGGCCCCCCGGGCATGATGTATGTAAATTAAGATACTTAGAGGTCCGGAATTACTTGCAGCACCAGGGCCCACTGGTAACTACATATGGCGCTGGGTGTGACAGCAAAAGGAGTGGAGTGGTGGAGTGGGTGAAGCGTGTTGCGTTGAAATGGTTTGGACACGATAAGAATGGGTGAGAATGAAGTCGTGAAGAGAGTGTATGAGGGAAGGATTGAGGGAGGGGTGTCAGGGGCAGACCACCTGTGAAATGGATCAATAGGGTGAGTGAATACTATAGCGAGAGAGTTGGAAGTAGCAGGATTGAGTGTGCTGAGAGGGAGTGCCAGAACAGGGAGAGATGGAGACACTTCTGCCGTGGCCACCCCCTGGAGGGAAATTCCCGCGAGGGAGCAGGGCTTCGGAGATAACCTTCAATTTTATCAAGTAGATTCGATATTTAAAAAAAAAATATATATATATATATATATATATATATATATATATATATATATATATATATATATATATATATATATATATATATATATATACCATGTGCGCCGTTTTCGGGTGTGGCTCCCTTTTTAGTGCGACCGCTCACAAACAGTAATTTACTCTAAGATTGTAAATACAAAGAAACAAAGGGCCGTATTTTAAGACACCATCGCTTCTCACATCAACTATTTCTTAAGGTCAAAGAGGGGATCAATCGGGTTTTCATGAGTGTTTTTAAGGTTCATGGCACAGAAGAAGGGTCAAACTACCACCAGGGCCATAAAACTACCCCTGGAAAGGCTTACAGCTCCTACGAAAGCCATGTCAAATATGTGAACTTGGGCAACGAAATGTTTTAAAATACGACCCAAAAACTCCACACACGTTTTCTGTCCCAGTGAGAGAGAGAGAGAGAGAGAGAGAGAGAGAGAGAGAGAGAGAGAGAGAGAGAGAGAGAGAGAGAGAGAGAGAGAGAGAACTCTGAAGTGACTTAAGGTAATCCGCTCGGCCATACATATCTACATCACTTTAAGTAAAGGCTATTTTGTTATCTCACCAACTTCAATCAACTTGTGAAGCAGGCAACGGTGACTCCGGCCCTGACAGTGAGGTAACAGTCCGAGCCTAAATAACAAACAACAAACGTTCCACGCATTGATTTTAAATACCCACCTAAAAACACAAACATAAATAGTGGCATAATCAGCTACGTGTCCAATAACATCCTGTGGTCCGATCCAGGGCCGAGAGAATACAGGGTCCACGCACGCGCACCTTAAGCCGATGAGGGCGGGGCTAGAGCTGTGACGTCACAGAGTGCGGGTTGCTCTCTCCCCTACCCCCTCCCCCTCTCTCAGGCTTCTCTCTCTCACCTGCAGCATATTACCACACTAATATTGTAAGTAATAAAATTCTTATTGATGACCTTGATACTTTTTTACAGTATATATTATGAGAATATGCTGTCAGTTGACATTCTCACTGCACAAAGGATATGAAAGTGGTAGGGGACTAGGGGTCACATTTAATGATACCACTATCAAAAGTAACAAAACACTGGTGCATACTTCGGAAAAGGCATAATAATATGTTAGGAGCAACATCAGTGCATACTATTACAGTTCACAGACAATTCATCAGTATTCTTATGTCCTCATAACTTTTCATCCTGACCAATCAGGATCTTCCTTTTGTTTTTCTTTGCTGTCTTACTGTCATGCTTTGGCATGACAGTGGCGCACACCCCGCCACGGTTGAACCCAGACTGGCCGCGGCAGCCACCTCGGACTCTTCCCTGCACGCACCCTGTGACGTCACGACCTGCGCGGCCCGGTGGAGTTTTTGGTGGCTCCTTGCGCGGACCCTGTATTCTCTCGGCCCTGGTCCGATCCTGAGCTGGTGTTTCGACACATACAGGCATACATTCATATTTACATGATATTATATATATATATATATGTATATATATATATATATATATATATATATAGATAGATATATAGATAGATATATAGATAGATAGATATATATATATATATAGATATATATAGATATATATATATATATATATATATAGATAGATATATAGATAGATATATATATATATATATATATATATATATATTTATATATATATATATATATATATATATATATATATATATATATTTATATATATATATATATATATATATATATATATATATATATATATAATATGTGGCGGCTCACATCACAGGATCCGAACCGTCGCTCACCAAGCTCGAGCTCTCGCCACCGAGGCCTCGGAACACCGCCAAGGAGCTCGAGCACACAAGTCAGCCCACGCAAGGAGACCTGCTGAGCCGCGCCGCGGGTTGGAGGGGAATCCACCTCACCGCCAGCCCGTCTACACCATCTCATTGTACACTTTGCCCAGTAAACTGCAACGCTCCTGTACGCCTTTCTATCGAAACCGCCACATTGGTGACCCAGGAGTATCCAAAAACGGCCATTTTTGGATGTCAACATGCCTGCAGACGACAGCAAGGAGCAACAGAACGCGGTTTCACTCAAGCTGCCCACCTTCTGGACGGCACAGCCCCACGTGTGGTTTGAACAAGCCGAAGCACAATTCCACATACGCCAGATCACTGCCGACGCCACCAAGTACTACTACGTGGTCGGCGCGCTGGACCTGGAAGCAGCTGGGCACATCATCGATTACCTCCGTCAGCCACCCGCTGACAACAAGTACGAGGGGATCAAGAGTCTCCTTAACAACACCTTTGGTCTCGGTAGACGTGCCAGGGCAGCGAAGCTCCTGTACATGGACGGACTCGGCGACCGCAAACCATCTGTACTCATGAACGAGATGCTTGCTTTAATGGATGGACACAAGCCCTGTCTCCTCTTCGAGCAAGTCTTTCTCGAGCAGATGCCCGATGACATCCGCCTCCTCCTCGCGGATGACGACTTCACCGACCCCCGACAGCTGGCAGCACGAGCAGACGTACTGTGGCACGCCAAACAACAGGGCGACGCTGTCATCAACACCGTGGCACCGAAAGTCCGCAAGGCCCCGCGACCAACCGGCGCCTTCACCGACGAAACAACACCGACGTCACCCGTAAAGGCCACCAACAAGGATAAGTGGTGCTGCTATCATCAAAGGTGGGGATCAGCAGCCCGCCAATGTCGCCCGCCCTGCACGCATCCGGGAAACGCATTGGCCGGTCGTCGGTAGTGGCTACTGCCGCCGGCCATAAACACCGCCTGCTTTACCTTTCCGATCGTCATTCGGGGCGGCGCTTCCTGGTTGACACACAAACGTCAGCAAATGTAGCTGGGAGGAGAAAATAATGAAAAACCTTAACGGGAAATATTGTTGAGGGGTTGAGAAATGCTTCATCAGGATTTATGGTGACGCAGGTAGAGGGAGGGGAGAGGGCGGACTGCGGGAAGGGTAAAAGGGGGGGAGGGGAAGAAGGAGGGAGGGAGGAAGGGACGAACGTTGTAAACCGAAACACGATGGACGATTTTTCGGGTATTTCATTTACTTTTGATGCTTTTTTGAGGTAGTGATAAAAATATAGAGTTCCATTTAGCTAGCAAAAAACGTAGAAGTATAAAACTCTACTTATTTAAAATCAAAGCATAATTTAGCACATCAAAAAAACTGCAATATCAATAATATTAATGAAAAAAAAGTGAAGAGAAAAATATATATTGGTATTGGTTACACACACACACACACACACACACACACACACACACACACAACCAGTATCTCGGAGATGATGTGTTGTTTTGCGAGTAGAATAAAAAAAAAACTCAAGCATACGATACCAAGAAAGTCTCGTTAGTGAGGAGAACACTTTCTTTGGGGAGGCCTGAGTAGGAGGGTGGGCGGGACTAGGTGACGAGGCGGGGTGGGCGGGTCCTCAGGGTAGATTTGACAAATATGGATTAATCTCTTTTTTGTGTGGGAGTGTCCTCGGTGTCCTCCGTGTGAGTGTCCAGCTGACAGGAGGGTATAAACCATGTTAATGACACCTGTGACGTGATTGCCGTCACTGATGTGAAAATGTTCATCGTTTTTGTTGCCATAAAAAAAAAAATATATTAATGTTAACACGTCCATGTTATATTTATTTACATTTTTACCCGCTATTTCAGTTGTGATACCAATTTCTCCGTGTATAAATTAGTTTTTATTACGAAATGTCCGCTTCAATTCATTGTGTATGTTTATTATCAATTATCCGGTTTTTATTTGTTTAATTATTTATGACGCTTCCCTTTTGTTGGAACACCATTCACAAATCACCTGTGTGTCATGGGGTCACACGGGGGGTGAGTGAGTGAGCCAGTGAGTGAGTGAGTGAGTGAGTGAGTGAGATAGCGTGTGTGTGCGTGTGTGTGTGTGTGTGTGTGTGTGTGTGTGTGTGTGTGTTAGCGTGGAATGTAGGACGCTGAGTAATATATATATATATATATATATATATATATATATATATATATATATATATATATATATATATATATATATATATATATGTGTGTGATAAAGAAAATATAATTATTATATGCCGTGGAAAAACCGGAGCGCAGGAAAAAATGCAGACTGATCTGAATACGGATCATGCACGAAAGTAAAGGACATAGATAGTGACCAGACGAAACAACCATTAAAAAATAAAATAAAAAATAAAAAACGACGTTCACTTTAAACTCAAATTCAGAAAGTAACAGCCTAAAAGAGAAAGCAACACAAAAAAGAATAATATAATAAAAGTTTCTATACATATATGAAATGTTTTAATTAGAGGTACAAAGGGAAGTAAATAAATTAAGGAAAAACACATTTCTTATTTGTATCAACCTAGAAAATACCAGGTGAAAAAGCACGTGAATGGAAACAATAAAATCAGTTTTGAAAACGATGAAGATCACAGACGTGAAAGCGGCAATAAAGCGAAAAACGAGTGAATGAATAAATGGAAGATGAAGAAGTACTAAATATGCACGCTTAAAGTACATCTAAGTAGAGTCTGAGTAAGAATAACAAAAGAAAAGACGAAATACTGTAGAAAATTAGAGAACCTGAAAATTATTGAAACATTTGACTCTGCTCTTTATTTCTTTTATATAACTGTCTAACACACACACACACACACACACACACACACTAGTCCTTCCCACTCACGTTTCAAAATATAAAACAAAAGAAAAGATGCAGATTATTTTCTTCATGCCATTGTGGAATAAAAACGTAGATGCAGAAGTGTGCGTGATGAAGGGAAGAGGACGGAGGAAGAGGAGGAGGAGGAGGAGAGAAGAGGAGCGGAACATTTGTTGGATAAAAGGTGCGAAGAAGAGAGGAAGTGGCCAAGAGGGAAAGGGAAGATCGCGAAAAGAATGGAGAGAGAAGTGGAGGAGGAAGGAAACGAGGGAAAGGAGCTATAAGAAACAAACAGCAGGTGATGGAGAGGGAAAAGGAAGGATGGAAGAAAGGAAACAGACGAGGAAAATGCAGCGAAACATGTACAAGGTAAGAAACATAAAACGGAAATATTTGTAGCAATGGTTATGTTTGGACACTTAAAAAAAGGTTGTCAAGATTGTTTTACAGAGAGGCGAATGGTTGGATCAAACGTATTGACCATGTGGTGAAGCCAAGCACGATACTCTTAAAATAAAACATATGAAAAAGGATATTGCAAAGCTTTTTAGGAACTGCCCAACTTTGGCAGAATATCCTCTTGGAAGTTCATGTGCTTATCTTCTTACGGCAGACCGAAAAAGAGAGTTTGTAAAGAAAAGTGAAAGTTGAATAGAGCAGTGAAATATATACAGAGAGAATGAAGAAAACTGAGAGAGAAATAAGCTTCTAGAGATTACCCTCACTCCCTTCCCCTTCCATATAGATATCTACTGATCCGTACCTTCCTTCACATCCTCCTTAACTTGTCTCCCCTCCCTTCTCTTCTCTCTTCCCTTATCTCCCCCAGTACCATTCACACTTCCTCCCCGACTTTCCCTTCACCCTGATTTCCTCTCCGCCACTCTCCCTTCTCCCTAAAGAGACATTATTTTTGACCAAGTATTTAGATAGTGTCCTGGGCCAGGATTCACTAACGAGTTACGACGTTCGTAAGTCACAAAAAATGTCTTAAGGCAACTTTCGGCTGCTTTGGGCTATTCACTAAACAGTTACGACACTCTTCCGGCACCGTAACTTTACGGCAGCTCCAGGCATGGCGTAAGGTATCGGCAGATTTTCTCCACAACACAAGGAGGAATGAAGAAGAAGAGGAAGACCCGCTGCCAAAATAATGAACAAAACGTCACAGTGCTATCAAAACATTGCTTTATAAGGACGTGTCAACCGTATATAATACCATTCACTGAATATGTAGTGACTGTGAACTCCTACACTACTGAATCAAATATCCTGCCGTAAACACTCGTGATAATATATATGGAGGGCTTGAAATGCTCGCAGGAGATCCACCAGGGGGTAATGTGGGTACTCATACATGCTCGGTGAATAATTTAGTCTTAATTTGTAGTTTGTAATACCTTAGACCACTAGCACAACCAAGGATGGGCCGGGCTCCACCCGTTTACCGTTGATGAGGTTTCAGGCCCTGCACCCCCAAAGTTTATCTTGTCTTTTTCTCTGCCCTCCAATCTCCCTGAACATATTTCTGGGTGTCCCCTTGCCATTGTTTAGCAGATTTTAGCAACCTATCTTAGAGACATAAACTATTCATTACTGGGTAAATTATCATGTCTTTTTTTGTGGAGTTAGTTATCACCAGGAAGCAATTATGAAAGTACTAGAGTTGATTTGGTGAGTCTCATACTTGGGTTGACAGTTTATTCTCCTCTGTAACGATAGGCTACTATGCAATTATAGGTTACAATTTTAGCAGAGTTACGTTACCATCCACTAGGTTAAAATGAGTCTGTTAGTTTGTAAATAGATTTGGGAGTGAAGACGGCTGGACAATATATTGTTATAGTGAATTCTGTGGTAAATTTGCTATTGCACTTTCATAGCTTAATTATTGTGGTAATAAACAGAGCCCCATTAAAAAGCATCATAACATATCACAGGAAATAAGTAATATGCATCTCAAATAGACTGCCATTCTTTGCAACATGCATCATGTTTGTTGGATATTTTGGTAATTGAGTCATCCCATGGCTCATTCTTGTCTCAATGATATTTACTGTATTAAGGTATTACATTTACTATTTAGTATGCTAGTGTTATAGATGATGTGTCTAGTAAGGATAGGGTGAAGTTGGGGGCATACATAGCTGTGTGGCCTCGGTGCTCATCTCCATCACATGGTAACCTATTGCTGGTAAATTAAGGTTTGATTCATCACCCAGTTTTATTCCCACTCATAGTTTAATAGCTACTATAATTGAAAAAGTATTTTATGATTTTAGGTTCAGGCAAAATATTTATATATATTGATATTTATTTCATGTTAAGTGAAAAATATATAATTACTTCATTTTCTACTTATAGAAACCAGAAAATAAAGGTTCTTTGTCCATAGACTATAAAAAATCTTTCTCCTTGAAATTCAAGTTATTTTTGGGTATTGACAAGAAAATAATGTTTCTGTTTTAACTCAAATATGCACTTTTTCATTTATGTAACCTAACCTTACTAATTTGACTCATATGTTGCTGGCACAAGTTGAGAACATAATGAAAAGTGGGCATTGATATATACATTATTAAATATTTAAATGTGTTAAATATTGTACTGGCAATAAGACAAAGGAAATCATCATGAAAATTGGTGTGTTTCGTTAAGAACTCGGTAGAGTTCTTCAAAGACAATGGCACTGCCCACTGTCAAAACACATTCCACTATACCTAGAAAATTTCCACGATGACTGTTGGCTCTCAAGATATAGCTGGAAGCCAGACTCTTTCGAGTCATCAAAGTTTTGAGAGAAGTCTTGGGCTTTCCAGGATGTGACACACACACACTCACATACACACAAACACACAATTATATACTTTGAGAGTAAAGTTTGGGGATACGTAGTAGCAGCGCATGGCCTCGGTGCTCATCTCCGTAACATTGACCCTTGAGACTGTGGTGGAAGGAACCCCATTACCTTGGGACACAGGGCCAGTGTAATATCTGGGTTACCACAGATTACCTTCCCAGATTTCCCAGGTATCCATTTATCGACCAGCCCAAGAGGGAGGATGAACAGCTTGCTGAGCTGCACGCAGACTGCTCGGGCCGGGATTCGAACCCAACCTGCCGGACCCAAGCCAGGCACGCTAACCAGTAGACCACGGAGGCGTATAACTTTGAGAGTGACACAGGCTAAATAAACTTGATTATAATGTTCTCGAAAATCACTTAATCTGACTGCATATATATAATAACGGCTTCTTTACTAATTTAATTAAATGAAAGAACTGCTGGTGTACATGAACATAATCACAACTTAATTTGTAAAAAAAGGAGAAATTATCTGACTAAAATTAACTGCAGGACAATATGGCTGAGCTTATTATACACTTAATAAAATGTAAAGCATATAGCACCGTGGTGTGTACTATTTTATTAAACATTTTTATATGTTATTTCCAACAGAAAACAATTAAATAAATTGCAAATACAAAACATGTTTGAAGAAATCAAAAGAGACCTTTAGTGATGCATAAGAAATACAGAATTTCATGCCCTGCAATATTCAACAAAGTCCTGTAAAGGTCCAGCTATTGTAGTCATTCTGGTTGAGACGATTCAAATCTACACATTTCTGCAAACTATCCAGTAATATATGCTTGGTCTTGCTTCTTCAGAATCTTTTATCTTGTGTCTCCTGCCTGGATGTTTAAGGATCCGATGCTGCACCACTGCTGGGACATATGGGCTGCAGGTTACACTCAGTCTCCTATAAAAGGAAAATTATTTGCTTGGTCATCATAACCAGGATCATAGACTGGCTAGTAGTTAAAGGTTAAGAAGAAGTAGAAAGTTTACATAGTTAATAAACTTAATCTGAGGAAAGGAAGAAAATAAAGAATACAATACTTTCCAAAGGCAGCTCATTGTATTGTAAGCTTAAAACACTGTCTACTAAATATAAATGCAATACAATAAGTCTCTTTCATAGTGCTTGAGATAAACTAACTTCCTATTAAAACATAGATACTTTAAATTCACTATTATAAGGATGTAAAGTATCTATGTTTTAATAATCTACTTCCCAATATCTGAGCAGCTGACAATGTCTGAGCTCCACTCCTAATCCTAGCCACATTGCTGGGCAGTGCCCTGGTGGCAAATCTTAATGACTGATATGTTTGCTAAGCTCTGCTGCTCAGTAAATGGCCTCACCTCTATGAAAATACTGAAATGACACCACGTACTGAAGTGTGTGTGCACCCACATCCCTTCCCCTCTCCATGGTGAGATAACTTGGTGCATGCAAGTATATTACACTTTTACCTACAGAGGAGGTCAAAACAGGGTAATGAGACTGATCATGGACAACTTGGAGGACAAAGTCATGGCTAAAAACTGACAGAAAGGCACGTTTATAACGTTACCTAAAGGATACCTTCATGCAGGTTAACAAAAATGTTTCACTCACTAGCACGTTTTAGCAACAATATACCAAGCTGACTCTCCACATGACAAGTGATTGGCTTACCTGAACTTCCTCACTTCATCTCCAGACAACATCGCCTGCCTCTGTCACGGGCCACATGCTGCACTGGTGTTGAGGTTCCTGTGATTGGCTACTGTCTCTAGAGTACGTATGTATCGAGCGCTGCCATTGGTTGAACGAAATATGTCAACATCGTACTACGCCGTCTGTCGGCGGGAGTGTGAAACAGCGTTAAGGCAGGAAAATCTAAACATGGCGGACTTAAGATTCTTTTGGGAATCGCAAGATACGACATTCTTATTTCCGCCATATTGGATCCACTTAAGATTGTCGTATCTGCGAGGCGTTAGTGAATCTGGGCCCTGTAACATTAGAGTGTAGAGGAGCTTTTCTTTGAGAGGTTGGGAGGATGAAGAGGAATACATGTGCCACAGAAGAGGAAAAGGAGCTTGAAACAAGAGATAATGATCGGGGGAAGTAAGATGGAAAAGAGAAGGAGGAGGAAGAAGGGAGGATAAATACCTATAAGTGAACTGAAACATGCACATAGAAATTAGGACAAAATAGCAAATGAGAGAAGAAAACAACTGACTGACACTGAAATGAGACAAAAAGAGAATAAGGAGGAGGAGGAAGAGGAAGAGAAAGAGTAGGAGGAGGAGGAGGAGGAGGAGTAAGAGAAGGAGGAGGAGGTGGAAAAGGAAGAATAGAGAAGTGGGATGCCCGTTTCCAAGGGCTACATTCCTTTTGGCCGTTTCCTTCGAAAAGACACGCACACACACACACACACACACACACACACACACACACACACACCCCACACACACACACCCCAAAAAAAAAATGAATAAATAAATAAATAAACATTGCTTCCTCCTCTCTAGATAAGAACCTTGCTTGTGTTTAAAGTACTTATTCTAGTTTTTTTTGGACATTTTTTCAACTTCCCTTCTTCCTTCCTTTTTTATTACTCTGGCATGAAGTGACTTAATATTCGTGTCTTTCGAGAAAAAAAACTATTTAATCAATGAAAATTGTAATATTAAAGATGCGTTCACACCGGCAACGTTCAGTCGCAAACAAGTAAACATTGACCGAAACATCTCAGTCGACATCAAGAGACATATCGACAACATTGTTTGTTACAGCATTTGTGCGAATGTTGTCAATATGTTGGCAACAAGAGATGAGCTGGTGAGACTGACCAAACATGGTTTGTGTAGACGTGAAGGTCAAGTCGGCGTGTGAGGATGCCTTGAATGCAGCTGCTGCGTTAGTTATATTGTGTGGGCACCGGAGGAGACGGCGACGTAGAGCACGGTCGAGATCATCCTTATCACGGAACAGGAACAGTGTGGTACACCAGGGCCTCGTGCACAATCTAACAGAGGATGATGCCTGTCTCCTGCCACGCACACTCCACGAAAAAAAAGTGCTCCATAGTTTCTTCCGACTATCCAGATCAGATTTTGAACACTTGCTGCGCATGATTGGGATCCATACATGTAAACAAGACACAAATCCCATCAGCTATCTTGAACTTATTCTTGTATACAGCGTGGGTAGGATCCCACGGTAAAGCGTGTTGTCCGCTGTAACAGTTACAGAGGTTAGCAAGCAGTCAGCATTAAGTTTACTTTCTGGCCCACTCTTCATTTGTTGTCCATTCGGAGTGGGGTAGTTGCCGCCGCATCTGTTTGTGTGTTTGTGTGTCTGCCGAAAAATCTCCCCCAGCAACAATGACTCGGACACACAAGGGTTACCAGCAGCAGCCTAGTACCAACATATCTGCAACAGTGTATCATTAGCAACTACAACATTGTTGCCTAATATGTTGGAAATTTTGTTGTCGATATGTATTGTTGCCGGTGTGGACGCAGGGGCCCACCCTAATACCAATAATTTTGCTCTCAAATATTTACACTGTTCCTTCAATCTCTAGTTTAGTAATTTGTACGCCAACACATTTTTATTCTAAAGAAGATACGGTTCCAGTGTTTCCCTGGACTGACGACCTCCGCCTCACAGCACACTCTCCCCGACGCTGCCTTCATTCCCTTTGCTCCCGTTGGTGTTGCCTGCCTCTCAGTACACTACGCTTTGCCGAGTATCGTTTTCTGTTGTTGCTTATTTATAAACGGTAAGCGAGGCAAACAAATGCGGTGGCTGAGTGGCTAGCGTGCGGGCTCTGCATTCACCGCATGGTGGACGACGCGGATTCGAATCCGCCGCTACCACCTGGGATTTTTCAGTCACCGCCGAGTGGTTTAAGACTACACACATGCTGTCCTGAAGACCACCCATCAACCCGGACTCTAGAGGAAACCGTCCAAGTGAATCAAGAACGAGCACCGGGGGGGCAGCGTGAACCAAGAAGAGATGGCGCCGCTATAAAATACTTGCCTGTGCCATGACGGGCTGGGGCCGAATACCATCCAGGCTCCTCAAGAAAGCCTAACGGCGTTATTGGGTGGCACGTAAAAAAAAAGTACTATACCCAACTAGCTCTTCCTACATTGTAGAAAGATGATGATGCTAAACATGATTTAAAAAAAAAATAGGTTGCAAGCGTTGTAATTTCTGACATTATTGCAAACCGTATCAGATTGCATTTTTATTAGACAGTTTTCGAGTTGAGAATTTCTGCATTAAAAATGTTCTTTCCTCTTCACAAACCCTTTCCTCTAAACCTTTTCACAATTGTTGCAAACTCACTAACACGATACTTTTTTTTCCAACCTTGTCTTGCTTAATGTTCCACATTTGTTTTATTTCTACCTTCGCGATGTGGTGGGAAGCACGCCTAAATACGAATCCGCGGACAGAGGTTCAAACCCAGGCTTGGGCAGTCGGAGCGCAGCCCATCTAGCTGTTCATCTTCACTTTCAGGCTGCTCGATGAGTGGGTACTTGGGGAGTCTGGAGAAGACAAAATGTTATACTGGAGTGTCATACTTGTCCGGCATTCCAGATTCGTACTCACCACAGGCTCTGGAGCTTGTGGGACTGAAATAAGCATCGAGGCCAAGCCAGGCCTGTGTCTCAATGCTGGTCCCTTTTTCCTTTTACTCTCGCCATCTCTTTCCTCGCCTCTCTATCCTGGAATCTTTCATTTCCTCTCTATTCTCTGGCGTTCCCAGGCTTCCTCTGTGTTGTCCGAAGAAACCTGATAATATTGGAAACTAGACACAAAGGTATGCGACGAGCCTTACCCTTTTACCAGCCTCTTCGACGCCTTTCTTCCTTTCGCTTACTTCTTGTATCACGTCCTTTTTCTAGCCCTCTCCCGCCCTTTTCTTTTCCCTTTCTCTCCAGGAGAAATCGATTGAGCCAAGTGTATTTCCCTTCCATGTAAACTCCTTCTTTCCGGGCAGGTAAGCTGGTACTCAAATTCACAGGCGACATACTCTCGGTAAACTTCTTTAATATCCACAACACGAAACTCTGTCTTTCTGTTCGTTGCTAAGGTCGTGGCGACGGAAGGAAAAGTATGTGTGTGTGTGTGTGTGTGTGTGTGTGTGTGTGTGTGTGTGTGTGTGTGTGTGTGTGTGTGTGTTGGAAATCTTGCAGCAAAGGAAGAGCGAATGAAAAAAAAAATAGTCGATGCTTTGAATGTCTCCACAAAATATGTCGCAAATAGTTTAATTGTTCCTATTCGCGGTTATGTCGATACATATTGAGAATAGTGTTTTACTAATATTATGCGCCATGCAACACACACACACACACACACACACACACACACACACACACAACTGGTTAGAGCGCTGCGCTGCCAGGCTTCACGGTCTGACAGGGCGGCGGTTCGAGCCCGTTCAGGCCGGACTCTTTCCATTGACGAGGAGTGGTTACTGTCTCCCCTTAAGCAAGGGGGATGGGGTGTGTGGTGTGTGAAGTCCTGGCAGTACCTATAGATCGACGATAAAGAGCACTTGCTCCTGTCGGGAGGGTACTTGCTGGCGATTATGCGTCCAACACGTGATCAGGCCATGGTGAATGGTGAATTACACACACACACACACACACACACACACACACACACACACACACACACACATATATGAAAGCTGGAACACTGGCACAGGTGAGACAAGAGGATGGTCAAAGAGGGATGATAAGGAAACGTATTAGAATTAAGCGGAAAAGAGGAAAAGAATTGTGGAAATGAAAAACCAAAGAGGTGAAAGTAAACGGCAGGAAGCGAGGGGAGCAGGGATGGGAAAGACACAAGTAGTAGCAGCATATGAAAGATGAGGCAGAACAGTAGTGAGGAGGTATTAAAGTATTTATTAAAACATTGCGAAGTGACAACAGAATCATGGATAGGAAGAACGAGAAGCACAGAGGAGGGAAAGAGCAGCGGGATTGGATGAAACAGAGAGAGGAGAGCTTAGGAGAAGAATATGAAGGGCAGCATGAGAGTGGAGCAAAAAGAAAAAACGAAACGAAAAAGCAATTTTTTTTACAGCAAAGGAAGCAGCTCAAAGGAAAAACAAAATAAAATAAAATAAAAACAATAGAAAATCCCACTAGACGCTGCTCCGAACAAAAGCAAAAAAAAAAAAAAAAAGCCAAAGGAGAATAGAAAATAGGAATGCACAATGAAAAAAATAATACACATATACAAAACAAAACAAAGTGAATAAAACAAGATAAAAATAGCCTCTAAAAACAGACATGTAAAGAAACAACGTTATTAAATAAATGGACTGCAGAGAGATAACGAAGACAGGTTCAAAGGCGGCATCCCCCAGGATCAAAGGACAATGGGTCAACCGGCGCGCAGAAAATAACGTCAGCATGTGGAGCGAGGAGAGATGAAATAGAAAACGAAAGTATTCACGTCGAACGGTAACGCAAATAAAATCGAAAGTATTTACGCCGAGCGATAAATCAAATAGAATCGAAACAGGCTTTCATTGTCTTTGTGTTTAATTGACAAATATCGTATCTTCTAGGTCTCTGTAGTGAATTTAATATTTTTTGTATATATTGAATATATTGCTTTTTTAATTGTAGGCAGGTGGGAGGGAGACAGATAGAAAGAAGACAAGTGGGAGGGATGCTAGAGCGGCAATGCCGCAACTGAATGGAACAATTTCAAAGGAGCAAGAATATAGCTTTAGCCTGAATAGGTATCCAACGTTGTGGTAAATCAAACACACATTTGACTTATTTCCCCAGCTTGCTCATTTTCTTCTTTATTTTTCTGGAGTTATTGATTTCTCTATTTACAATCCTAATCCTAAAAAAACATTCTACATCTTACAAAACATATAATTACATCTAATGGTAAATTCATAATTTCATTAATTTCTTTTGACAGCTTTGGAATTATATTCCTACCGGGTTTACATAAGAATATAAGAACATAGGAGTCTGCAAGGGGCCGGTAGGCCTGTACGAGGCAGCTCCTCTGATCCTAAGCTCCCGTGTAGCTCCCGTGTATCTAACCCCACCTAATATCGCTGTCCATGAAATTTTTTAATCTATTTTTGAATGTGACAATTGTATTGGCACTCACCACATGACTGCTAAGCCTATTCCACTCATCCACCACCCTGCTTGTAAACCAGTTTTTGCTTATGTCCCTGTTGAATCTGAATTTATCCAGTTTAAACCCATTACTTCGTGTCCTACCCGGTTCTCTTACCAACAAAACCTTATGAATGTCTCCCTTATTAAAGCCCTTCATCCATTTATAAACCTCGATCATGTCTCCACGCACCCTTCGCCTTTCTAGAGAATGCAATTTTAACTGTTTGAGTCTTTCCTCGTATGGCAAGTTTCTCAACCCCTAAATCATCTTAGTCATCCTCCTCTGCACTGGTTCTAACATTTTGATATCCATTCTATAGTAAGGTGACCAGAACTGAACCGCATAGTCAAGATGAGGTCTAACTAATGCTAAATATAGTTTGAGGAAGACTTTGGCGTTTCTATTGCTTACGCTCCTTGAAATAAATCCCAGTACCTTATTTGCTCGATTTCTAGCTTGAATGCATTGTGTCCTTGGACGGAGATTAGAGCTCACTGAGACCCCTAAATCCCTCTCGTACCCAGACCTGCTTATGAGAGTGTCATTTAAGCAATAATTATGAGAGGGGTTGTTCCTACCTACACTCAGAATACTGCACTTCCCTACATTGAACTCCATCTGCCATTTATCTGCCCAGTCATACAATCTGTTTAGTTCACCCTGGAGAATACTAGCGTCCTGATCCGACTCAATCATTCTACCGACCTTGGTATCATCTGCAAACTTACTGACATCACTACTAATTCCTGTATCTAAGTCACTGATATAAATAATAAACAACAGTGGACCTAATACCGAACCTTGTGGGACCCCACTCGTAACACATCCCCAGTCAGATCTTTTACCATTGATTTGCACTCTTTGCTTCCTATTGCTAGGCCACGCCTTGACCCAGTTCAAAACTTTACCCTCTACTCCGTGAGCCTGTAATTTGAGCAACACTCGTTGGTGAGGAACTTTGTCAAACGCTTTACTAAAATCAAGATAGATTACATCATAATTTCCATCTCTCTACCGCCTCAAATACTTTATTGTAGAAGGAAAAGAGATCGATGAGGCATGACCTACCTTTCGTGAACCCATGCTGCGAGTCGTGAATTAAGCTATGTTTCTCTAGATGCTCCCGAATATTTCTGGCTATTATGGACTCCAACATCTTGCCTATAACCGATGTTAAGCTAATTGGGCGATAGTTTGAAGCAACTGACCTGTCCCCCTTTTTTTAAAATCGGCGTCACATTAGCTACTTTCCATAGGCTTGGCACATAGCCAGTATTTACCGACATCTTAAAGATGTCGGCTAGTGGGTCACTGAGTACATCACCTAATTCCTTTAATACCCTCGGAAATATCCCGTCAGGACCTGGCGACTTGTTCTTCTTAAGCTTATCTATCTCATCCTGAACTACTTGCTTGGTAATGATTATATCCCTCAATTTATCGCCATCCCCGCCCTCGTAAACCTGAACCCTTTCCGGAATAGTCGTTCGATCCTCTTGTGTGAATACTGAAAGAAAGTAGTCGTTCAACAATGTGCTCATATTTTCGTAATTTTCTACTAGCTCCCCTATGTTTGTTTTCAGCGGTCCAATTTTCTCCCGTGTTTTTGTTCTATACATCTGAAAGAAGCCCTTAGTTCCCACTCTCCATGGTAAGATAGGAGAGAGAGAGAGAGAGAGAGAGAGAGAGAGAGAGAGAATTTCCCTCGGTAGTTGTCTCGTTTTACATGCCTGGACGTGATATTCTCTCTCTCTCTCTCTCTCTCTCTCTCTCTCTCTCTCTCTCTCTCTCTCTCTCTCTCAATCCACAAGTTTAAGTTCAAGGAAAAGAGACTTAAGCCATATTTTACTGACACCATTCCAGTTTATTTATTTATTTCTCATCTTTATTTTTAAAGGCTCCTCCTCCCCTCCTCCTTATCCCTTCTTCCTCCTCCTCCTCCAACTTCTACTACTACAACTATAGCTACTTGTACTACTGTTGCTAATACTACTACCACTACACTTCTACTACTTCCTCTACTACTACATCTACTCCTCAATTCTCTTGACTCTCTCGGGAGACTGCCAGTGAAGCGGCTGTCCAGCACACAGATATCAAGGCGTTGTTGCAGCGGTCTGTGACCAAGCAACAAGCAGCGACACGTGGGTAGGAATGCAACACAAACTAAAGTAGACGATCCACTGTAACTCGAAGCGTCGAGAACCCGAGTCACATATTTATCCTTTGCATGAAGAAGCGTAAGTTAGTCCACAAGCAACGACTTTAGGAGCTTTTATTGATTGCTGTGATAAAACTAAACGAGATAACAATTGATGAAGCTTTGGGCAACTCTGAATATCAGATCATTTTATACAACACAGCCCCTTTGCGTCATGTTCATTATTGGACTGGATACTAAGGAGGTGAAGGTTGAGCAGGAGAAGGAGGAGGAGGACGAGGAGAATATTGTTTCATTTTTCTTTTTCTTTTCTTTTTTACAGCTAAGGAGACAGTTCAAGGGCGTAAAAAAAAATATAGAAAAAAAGCCCGCTACTCACTGCTCCTGAATAGAGATCAAAGGAGTGTCCAAAAAGGGAGGTCAGTTTCGGGAGGAGAGGTGTCCTGATACCCTCCTCTTGAAAGAGTTCAAGTCGTAGGCAGGAGGAAATACAGATGAAGGAAGATTGTTCCAGAGTTTACCAGCGTGAGGGATGGAAGAGTGAAGATGTTGGTTGACTCTTGCATAAGGGGCTTGGACAGTATAGGGATGAACATGAGTAGAAAGTCGCGTGCAGCGGGGCCGCGGAAGGGGGGAGGCATGCAGTTAGCAAGTTCAGAAGAGCAGTCAGCATGAAAATATCGATAGGAGATAAAAAGAGAGGCAACATGGCGGCGGAATTTGAGAGGTAGAAGACTATCAGTATGAGGAAGAGAGTTGATGAGACGAAGAGCCTTTGACTCCTCTCTGTCAAGGAGAGCTGTGTGAGTGGACCCCCCCCCACACATGAGATGCATACTCCATACGAGGGCGGACAAGGCTCCTGTAAATGGATAGCAACTGTGCGGGGGAGAAGAACTGGCGGAGAAGGTACAGAACGCCCAGCCTAGAGGAAGCTGATTAAGGAAGAGATTAAATATGAAGTTTCCAGTTGAGATTTTGAGTTAAGGATAGACCGAGGATGTTTAGTGTTGAAGAAGGTTATAGCTGAGTGTTGTCGAAGAATAGGGGATAGTTGTTTGGAAGATTGTGTCGAGTGGATAGGTGGAGAAACTGTGTTTTTGAGGCATTGAAGGACACCAGGTTCCTCTTGCCCCAATCGGAAATAATAGTAAGGTCTGAGGCTAAGCGTTCTGTTGCCTCCAGCCTTGGATCGTTAAGTTCCTGTGGAGTGGGTCTTCTATTAAAAGAAGTTGAGTAATGCAGAGTGGAGTCATCGGCGTAAGAATGGATAGGACAGTTCGTTTTGGAAAGAAGATCATCAATGAACAACAGAAAGAGAGGGAGAGATAGGACAGAACCCTGTGGGACACCACTGTTAATAGGTTTAGGGGAAGAACAGTGACCGTCTACCATGGCAGAAATAGAACGGTCAGAAAGGAAACTGGAGATAAAGTTACAGAGAGAAGGATAGAAACCGTAGGAGGGTAGTTTGGAAAGCAAAGATTTGTGCCAGACCCTATCAAAAACTTTTGATATGTCCAGCGCAAGAGCAAAGGTTTCACCGAAACGGCTAAGAGAGGATGACCAAGAGTCAGTTAGGCTGCGTTTACACCAAGCGAGTCGCGTCGAGTCGAGTCACGTCAAATCAATTGAGGCTATTCATATTGACGCAACTCCGATTACACCGACTGCGTCAACCTGAGTCAAGTCAGTACTCAATGACCCATTTGATTTCATGGAGAATGGATGCATGTTTTCGTTTTTTTTTTATTAATTTATCTTATCTATTTTGTTTTCCATTGGTCTTTTACTCTCTTTTTCTTTTGTTTTCAATTGGCGTTTTTCAAATCTTTTTCTTTTTCTTTTCTTTTTAGTTCTTTTCTTGCTGTTGTTTTTCTTTTGTTTTCTATTTTGGTGTTTTTTTTCTATCATACTTAAGTTGATGTTCGTGTGTCTGGGTGAGCCGCTTTCCTCCCAGAAGGGATCAGCAAGTTATGAGTTACTTCATGTTTTTGGTGACGGGTATAATTTCTTGGCGTATGCTTGAGTATGAATGAACGTAACGGATGCTATATGAATGGTGGACATTGTTATTTACAAATATTGACAATATACATAATAAGTATATGAATATACCCACTCCCCCTTGTCCCTTGTCCTATTAACATAGCATTGTGATAGGCCCCAATCTTAACACTGTGTGCCTTGTATGTATATATGTATGAATGGTTGAGTGAATGGTGTGCATCCTTCAGGATGATACGTAAAACTGAAAACTTCTTTCCATAAAGCAGCGATGACATCACGATCCCGGTGGTTAGGGTCACTGGAATCATATATAGCAGGGGGCTCTTGCACTAAGTTGATTAGGAGTTCCACCAGTATGCTTGAACACACCACGGCAGACTCGCTGTGACTGACGTCAAAAATAGGTCCAGCCCTATATGTGACTCGACGCGACGCGACGTGACGTGACTCGACGCATCCGGTGTAAACGGTTTCTTTAAAAAAAAACATATAAATCAGTGTTATAACTGGGGTGGCGATTCATGATACGTCATGAATCGTCATGACGCGACGCGACGCGACTCCACGCGACTCGCTTGGTGTAAATGCAGCCTTAGGAAGGCAAGGAGATACCAGTAGAACGCCCCTTGCGGAACCCATACTGGCGATCAGATAGAAGGTCAGAAGTGGAAAGGTGCTTTTGAATCTTCCGGCTAAGGATAGATTCAAAAGCTTTAGATAGACAGGAAAGTAAAGCTATAGGGCGGTGGTTTGAGGGACTGCAACGGTCACCCTTCTTAGGCACAGGCTGTACAAAGGCATACTTCCAGCAGGAAGGAAAGATAGATGTTGACAGGCAGAGACGAAAGAGTTTGACCAGGCAGGGTGTCAGTACGGAAGCACAGTTTTTAAGGACAATAGGAGGCACTCCATCAGGTCCATAAGCCTTCTGAGAGTTGAGGCCAGAGAGGGCATAGAAAACATCATTTGGAAGAATTATAATAACAGGCATAAAGGAGTCAGAGGGGGGATGAGTAGGAGGAATATGCCCAGAATCGTCCAGGGTGGAGTTCTTACAGAAAATTTGAGCGAAGAGTTCAGCCTACACAAGTTTCCATGTTAGAGACAGATGAGACGGCAGTGCTGCCGTCAGGGTTAAGGAGAGGAGGGAAAGAGGAAGAAGTGAAATTGGAGGAGATATTTTTGGCTAGATGCCAGAAGTCACGGGAAGAATTAGAAGAAGCAAAATGCTGACATTTTCTATTGATAAAAGAAGTTTTGGTAAGTCAGAGAATAGATTTGGCATGATTCCGGGCTGAAATGTAAAGGTCAAAGTTAGCGGGTGTTCGAAGGCTCTGGAAACTGTTGTGAGCTGCCTCTCTATCTTTAATAGCACGAGAACAAGCATGATTAAACCAAGGCTTTTTAGCATGAGGAGTAGAAAAAGAACGTGGAAAGTATGCCTCCATTCCAGAGACAATCACCTCTGTGATGCCTGGGCACACACAGAGGGGTCTCTCTCCTGGAAGCAGTAATCATTCCATGGGAAATCGGAAAAGTACATCCTCAGGTCGTCCCACCGAGCTGAAGCAAAATGCCAGAAGCATCGCCTCTTCGGTGGGTCCAGAGGATGTACAGGAGCGATGGGACAGGATACAGAAATAAGGTTATGATCGGAGGAGCCCAACGGAGAGAACAGTTTGACAGAGTAAGCAGAAGGATTAGAGGTAAGGAAGAGGTCTAGAATGTTGGGCCTGTCTCCAAGACGGTCGGGAATACGAGTAGGGTGCTGGACCAGCTGCTCTAAGTCGTTGAGGAGAGCAAAATTGTAGGCTTGTTCACCAGGCTGGTCAGTGAAAGAGGATGAAAGCCAAAGCTGGTGGTGAACATTTAAATCTCCCAAGATGGAGATTTCAGCGAAGGGAGAGTGAGTCAAGCTGTGCTCTACTTTAGAGTTCAAATAGTCAAAGAATTTTACATAGTTAGTAGAGTTAGGGGAGAGATGAACAGCACAGATGTATTTAGTAATAGAATGACAATGAAGTCTTAGCCAGATGGTAGAAAATTCTGAAGAGTCAAGGTCAACATTCTGTACACGCCCATCTACTTATCAATGTAAAAAAGCTTATACATCTTTGAAAGTGTGAGCTAAAGTATCATATTTAATGTCATGATAAAGAATGCATATTGATTATTATTTTGACGCTCTTAATGTTTCAGCTTAAATTTCCAGAATCTGTATTTTTCCCCTGATTTAATTACAACATGGATGCATGCGTATAACTGGCCAACACACGCTGCTTTGAAAACAGCAACGCACATAACACCCCGTGGAAGTGGTCTTGCCGTGCCACGCTGTTATGAACTTTATACTCATGACGCGTGTATTAACATTTCCCAGTGAAGTATGATTAACACCCGTATGCACCGCGACATCAAGGATAAAATACGTACAATTATGTAAAATGATTAGAGCTTGAACGTACGTACACGGTACACGAACAAGAGCAAGAACTTAAACATGCTTATAGAAAACGTACTAGTAATTTTCATAATAGTAACAATAATACTAATAATAATGATACTATTTTCATAGCTAACATTACCAATAATAGTAATCCAACAACAACAACAACAACAACAATGGGGAGGCGATGGTCGAGTGGTCAGCGTGCGGGAGTGATTAGCCCGTGGACCTACGATCGAGTCCCACCGAAACATGGTGATTTTTCAAGCCATCGCCGAGTGACGGAAGAATACCCACATACTTTCCAAATCTTCAGTCATCCCTAACTTCGGCGATTTCGTTCAAATGGAGCACCGGGCAGTTCCATGGGTCAACCAAGATTCATACATCCCGGCAGCCACTATATATATAATTCGCCTGCAACACTATAACGGGCTGGGGTCGTCAAAGAGGCCCCTCAAGAGAGCTTACCGGGGCTACAGGCAGCACCTAAATAAAATTAAAAAAAACAGCAACAACAACAACATACTACCGGTAATACTAACAATTATCTTCACAACCAAACAAGCAGAACACTTGAACTCCCTCCCAGCCGGGCAGCGCCAAGCATAATAACACCATCATGGCTAATAGCACTTCGGCTTTATGGCCCAAAACAGTTAGGTCGCCGCCGCCGTGAGATAGACGGCTCCACTTAACGCTCGCCGCTTGCTGTCCGCTTCATCTCATATCAAACTCATTTTAAAACTCGTACAAATTAGACTGAACGGTATTTAGCTGTAATGACTCTTTCTCCCACCTTTCATTTTCTTGCTCTTCGATTCCCCGCTATTGTTCCCTTCCACTCCTCTCTTCTTTGCTTGCCTTTCCTTACCCTTTCCCCAACTTCCTCCTCTTTTCTTTCTTTCATATCCCTTCACGATCGTTTCCGTTCATACTTCTTTATAATCCCCTACCATTTTTCCTTCCTTCGCCTTCTCTCTCCATTCCCATTCCCTGTTCCCTTCCTTCTCACCCCTCACCCTCCCCTTCCCTTTTATTCAACCCTTTCTCTCTGTTCCCCTTTCCTTCTCTCCCTCCTCTATATCCCCTCCTCTATTGCTTTTTCCTTTATTTCCTGTCTAATATTTTCTTCCTTTCTCCTCTCATATCCTCCTTTCCTCTCCTTTTCTCTTATTTTCCTTTTACTTCCCTTTTCTCATTTTTTCTTCCAACTCCTTCCTTTTCCCTCTACTTTCCTCCCTTCCTTCGCTCTCTCCTTATCCTTATCCTCACCCTTTTTCATCGCTCTCTTCACTATGCCTTCCTCTTCTGTATCAAGTAATTTACACAATGCTAACAATACAACGAAAATGTACAAAGAAAACTCACTCTTAAACATTACATTGTGGATAAAACTTCACCACTGCATACGAAAATTAGAGGAAAGGTGATGAATAGTGAAATACTCCGGCAGATTCGTTTGGCTTAGCACGTCACCAGCCCCGTGGAAGTGTGCCCCATCGCCGGCAGGACACAGGACGGGGCTCAGGTTACGAAGGTGACTGGGGCTTAACATGGAGTAGGGGCAGGAACCGAGGATGAGGAACGGGATGGAGATTGGAGTAGGATAGATGATAAAGAAATTGAGGGGATGGAGAACGAGTTAGAGGGCCTAGGAAAAGAGACTGGGGAACAATAGTGGGCGGGGGCGGAGTGGGGGAGGCGGAGGATTGGGATATAAATGAAACTGGGGACAAATTGAGAGACTGGGGCAGGGGTAGAGTAGCGAGGACTAGGTAAGAGATTGGTAGTGAGGAACATAGACTGAAATTGGGACTGGGTATAACTGGGGGGATTTGAGATCAAGAAAGGTACAAGGTGAAGGTGGGCAGGGGTGGGGTGGATGTTAGGGAAAGGGTAGGCTAAGGGAGGGTACTGGGGTGTGGCAGGGAATATGGCGCTCGTGGAGGCTCCTCGGTGTCTGTAATGTGGCGTGGAGGAGTGATGGCGAACACGGGGTAGCGGGGCGCAACGTTGGTAGGGGACGGGGCAAGGGGAGGGAGGCAGGGTTCACGTGAGGTGAGGAGGGGCCAAGAAGGGGGTGGGAGGTTTGTTTTGAGGTAAGTTAAAAAGAAAGGGGGTAAGAAGGGTGTGGGAAAGAGGCCATGGAGGTGAATCAAAGAGGTAGGGAAGGGCAGAGCAGTGATTGGTAAGAGTAATCAGGGGGAGAATAATTCGGTGGCAGGGATTGAAAAAAAATGGATGGAGTGGACGGAAACAAGGGGAGGCAGGGCAGAGGAGGCGTAAGAAAAGAAAAGAGGGAGCAGATGATGAAGCAAAGGCTGTGGTGGTGGTGGCGGTAATGATGTTTAAACATTAAGTGATAATGATGGTGGTGGTTGTAAAAGTAATGACAAACGTGGTGGTGGTGGGAGTTGTGATGAGAGGTCGTGGTGGTCGTGGTAGCAATAACACTGGTTGAGGTGGTGACAGCAGTGATGGTGCTTTTTATTAATGTAGCAAGAATATGAAAAACTTTCTGTAGTGGTCGTGGGAGGTAGTGGCTGTTATGGGTGGTGGTCGGGCTCGTGGGCGTCGTAATAACAGAAGCCGTTGGGGGTAATTTTCTTCCCTCATTAGCGCGCTTCGTGTGAGTCCTTTGAACTCTTCTTATTTACTGCCGAGAGTTAATTTGATGTAAAAAGATAATATTTATGACGCACATAAGTGACTTCAGAACAGGCAATCCTTCTCTTACATTCACGGTTTCCTGAAGCAAAGTGTTCAGAAGCTATTTGTTTTCTTTCTCTTCCTTCTTATTGTGGTTCTTTTCTATCTTTTCCCTCTCATTCTTCCTGGCAATAGATGCCCACTGTTCATTTTTTTTTATTTCAGACTTTGGCTTAGTGTTACATACATTTTTATTTTTTTTACTTTTCCCCCTCATATCCAACCTAAAATAAAAGACCATCATAATAATTATCCTTTGTTGATAATATTTGCCATCCTGTTACATATTTCAGTCTGTGACATGTCTGCGGAAAAAAAATATATACTCATTTTACAAATAATATTTTCGTTGTCTCTTAAATCTTCCTGAACCGTGAACTCAAAAGAATATAATAGAAAAACAACTAAGTGTTTGTAGCTTTCCTTTTTCGCTTCCTCTTTGATCTCAGAATTTGATACGACACAACAAATTTTTTTGAACGCTGATATATTTTTTCCACATTTTCTTGTTATTCCAGCACATAAGCACATATCACAAAGATCCATATAATATATCACTAAATTATTTGTATCTCAACTTGTACTTCTGTCTCCTCTTGTGTGTCACTGTTTGATTCAACACTGCATACGTACACACCTATTTATTTGCTTATTGTTTATTATTTGTAGATTTCTCACAAGCATCACTAGCTGTGGGAAGATAATTCTACATTAATCAGATAGCTTCAAGATTTTGCATTTCTACTCCAGATAACATTAAGTTGAAGGAAGCGTCGGTCGAGCTTGTTTTTAAAGGACTTAATCGTGTTACACCGGGCCACTGAAGGCGGGAGCTTATTCCATCCTCGCAATACACCGTTGGTGAAGAAATACTTGGTGGTCTGAATTTACTTGTCTACATTTAAGTTTTGTGCCATTGTTCGTCGTTCGCAAAGTGTCATCGATCATAAACAATTTTAATTTGTTCACATTCGTAAAGCCATTATGTATTTTTGAACACTCGATCAGTTTTCCTCGGAGGCGATGTTTCTCAAGAGAGTACATTTTAAGGGTTAAGAGCCTCTCGTCGTAGGGTTTGTTGCGCAAAGAAGGGATGATTTTTGTTGCCCGACGTTGAACACCTAATTTAGCAATGTCCTTTGCATGGTGGGGAGACCAAAACTGTACCGCATATTCCAAGTGGGGTCTGACTAAACTATTGTGACCGGAAATATTACTTCTTTAATTTTGAATAAAAAGTTTCTTTCAGTGAACCCCAACATTCTGTTCGCTTTATTTGCTGCAGCGATGCATTGCTGTGAGAATTTGAGGTTTGACGCGATTTTGACACCAAGGTCCTTGACGCATTGAACGCTTTTGAGTTTGACGCCGCGCATTTCGTAATCAAATTTCTTATTTCTTGTTCCAACTTGAGGGACCTGGCACTTGTCTACATTAAAGGGCATCTCCTATCTATCAGACAAAGCTGAAATTTTATGGAAATCCTCTTGGAGGCTTAGTCTATTTTCGTCAGTGAGAACCGAGTTACCAATTTTTATGTCGTCTGCAAATTTACTAATGAGATTATTGATTCCAACATCCAAATCGTTGATGTAAATAATGAAGAGCACTGGGCCTAGAACCGAGCCCTGAGAGACGCCACTAGTGACTGGTGCCCACTCTGAGTGAAATCAATCGATCATCACTCTTTGTTGCTCAACCAATTCGCGATCCAATGGTGTACTTGACCGTCAATACCTAGTTGCTTTAATTTATAAAGTAATTTATGGTGTGGAACTTTATCAAACGCTTTCTGGGAATCAAGATAGACTACGTCCAGTGGTTTGGTTACGTCATAAGCTGAGAGGAGGTCGTTATAAAAGGTCAATAGGTTTGATAAGCATGATCTTTTGTTACGGAAGTCATGTTGTGAATCCCCAATTAAGAGTGGCTTGCAAGGTAACTCACAATTTTGTCTCTAATTATGCTCTCGAGTAGTAGTTAGACTAATGGGCCTGTAATTACCCAATATTTTTTTTGTCTCCTTTCTTAAAAATCGGTGTTACGTTAGCCTTTTTTCAATACGAAGGGACGATGCCTTGTCGCAGGAACATATTAAACACGGTTGTGAGAGGGGATCGCTCTTTGTTTCCTTAAGTAGTAGAGGATATATTTTGTCAGGTCCGGGACTTTTATTTGTTTTAAGGGATTCGAGAACTTTTAGGACTTCGTCGCTTGTTATTACAAAGTTAGGCAATGCATGAACGAGATTTAAGTTGGTATTGTTGTCGTCGCTGGTGTTGGTGGTAGTGGTGGGAAGACTGCTAGTACGTATTAAACACCGAGGAAAAGTAATTGTTTAACAAGTTCGCAACGTGTTGGTTGTCAGTCACTAGTTCACCGTCACTGTTTGTTAAAGGTCCAATTCCACTTCTGATCACCTTCCTGTTGTTTATATAGCTGAAGAAGGATTTTGGATTATTTTTACAGTTGGCTGCAATGTTTTCTTCATATCTACGTTTTGCCTGACACACTAATCTTTTTACTCGCCACCTGGCTTCATGATAAAGTCTAATGTTTTCGGGGGTGCTTTGCTCTTTCTTTAGCCTGTAAGACAATTTTCTCTTCTTAATTACCCGAATGGTTAATTTCGCTATTAAACCAAGGTGAGCTTTTATTAGTATTACTTCACTTCTCGCACAATCGGACAAATGTATTCTGCTGAGTGAGTAAATAATTTTTTTAAAGTTTAGCCAGGCTTCCTCTACGTTGCCATCATCTGATAGTTGTATTTCTGTTAGTTCTGTTAGTTAGATTTTTACGAAATTTGCTCTTTTGAAATTGGGCACCTTTACTTTATTTTCAGTCACTGTTGTTTGAGCTCTAATGTCGACGCGCACTAATTTAAGATTGAAAGAACCGAGATGTTCTCCTACCGTGACATTACTGACTAGGTTATCTTGGGTCGCTATAACAGTCTAGTATGTTATTTTGTCGAGTTGGTTCAGAAACCATTTGGCTTAGACAATTTTCTTCGAAAAATTCAATCATTCAATGTGACTTTCCATCTGTGCCCGACAGTGTCGCCCAGTCAATATGGGGGAGATTAAAGTCTCCTAATATCAGTGAGTCGCTGTTATTAAGTGACTGCCTTAAAACGCTGTACATTTCAACATCATCTTCGAGTGATTGCCCCGGAGGCCTGTAGGTGACGGATATATTTAGATTAGTTTTTACAATGTTTACTCGTTCGCACAAATGTTCAACGTTACTGTCTCTTGGTGTTCTGCATGTCAGTGAGTTGCAAATAGCTTTTGACGTAAAGGGAGGACTCCCCTTCTGGCTGCCGACCCGAGAGGTGTCTTGATAACTCCTCGAACCTCTTTCTTCTCAATTTCTGCAACATTCGCGGTCTTCGTTCTAATTTTCATTCTGTGGAACACCATCTCTCTTCCTCTAAACCTCACCTTCTCTTCCTCACCGAAACACAGGTTTCTGAGGCTACTGACAGCAATCTCTACTCTGTTCCCTCCTACTATCTATCCTAAATTTCAATCCAAAGCTGGATGTTGCGCCTACGTGCGCAATGACATCACTTGCTCTCGTGCCCACAATCTTGATTCTTCTGAATTTTCCACCATCTGGCTAAGACTTCATTGTCATTCTATTACTAAATACATCTGTGCTGTTTATCTCTCACCTAACTCTACTACCTATGTAAAATTCTTTGACTATCTGAACTCTTAAGTGGAGCACATCTTGACCCACTCTCCCTTCGCTGAAATCTCCATCCTAGGAGATTTCAATGTTCACCACCAGCTTTGGCTTTCATCCTCTTTCACTGACCAGGCTGTTGAACAAGTCTACAACTTTGCTATCCTCAACGATCTAGAGCAGTTGGTCCAGCACCCTACACGTATTCCCGACCGTCTTGGATACCGGCCCAACATTCTAGACCTCTTCCTTACCTCAAACCCTTCTGCTTATTCTGTCAAACTGTTTTCACCGTTGGGCTCCTTCGATCACAATCTTATTTCTGCATCCTGTCCTATCGCTCCTGTACACCCTATGGACCCACCGAAGAGGCGATGCTTCTGGCATTTTGCTTCAGCTCGGTGGGACGATTTGAGGATGTACTTTTCCGATTTCCCGTGGAATGATTATTGCTTCCAGGGTAGAGACCCCTCTGTGTGTGCTCAGCGCATCGCAGAGGTGATTGTCTCTGGAATGGAGGCATACATTCCACGTTCTTTCTCTACTCCTCACGCTAAAAAGCCTTGGTTTAATCACGCTTGTTCTCGTGCTGTCAATGATAGAGAGGCAGCTCACAAAAGGTACCAAAGCCCTCAAACTAATGCTAATCATGAACTTTACATTTCTGCCCGGAATCGTGCCAAATCTATTCTCCGACTAACCAAAAACTCTTTCATTAATAGAAAATGCCAAAACCTTGCTTTCTCTAACTCTTCCCGTGACTTCTGGCATCTAGCCAAAAACATCTCCTCCAACTTCATTTCTTCATCTTTCCCTCCACTCCTCAGTCCTGACGGCAACACTGCCGTCTCATTTATCTCTAAGGCTGAACTCTCCTCTCAGAGCTTTTCTAAAAACTGCAGTCTGGACGATTTTGGGCATATTCCTCCTACTCATCCCCCCTCTGACTCTCTTATGCCTGTTATAAAGATTCTTCAAAATTATGTTTTCTATGCCCTCTCTGGCCTCAATCCTCAGAGGGCTTATGGACTTGATGGAGTGCCTCCTATTGTCCTTAAAAACTGTGCCTCCGTGCTGTCACCCTGCCTGGTCAAACTCTTTCGCCTCTGCCTGTCAACATCTACCTTTCCTTCCTGCTGGAAGTATTCCTTCATACAGCCTGTACCGAAGAAGGGTGACCGTCCCAATCCCTCAAACTACCGTCCTATAGCTTTACTTTCTTGTCTATCTTAAGCTTTTGAATCAATCCTTAACCGGAAGATTCAAAAGCACCTTTCCACTTCTGACCTTCTATCTGATCGCCAGTATGGGTTCAGCAAGGGGCGTTCTACTGGTAATCTCCTTGCCTTCCTAACTGACTCTTGGTCATCCTCTCTTAGCCGTTTCGGTGAAACCTTTGCTATTGCGTTGGACATATCAAAAGCTTTTGATACGGTCTGGCACAAATCTTTGCTTTCCAAACTACCCTCCTACGATTTCTATCCTTCTCTCTGTACCTTTATCTCCAGTTTCCTTTCTGACCGTTCTAGTATTTCTGCTGTGGTAGACGGTCACTGTTCTTCCCCTAAACCTATTAACAGTGGTGTCCCACAGGGTTCTCTTTCTGTTGTTTCATTGATGATCTTCTTTCCAAAACGAACTGTCCTATCCATTCCTACGCCGATGATTCCACTCTGCATTACTCAACTTCTTTTAATAGAAGACCCACCCTACAGGAACTTCACGACTCAAAGCTGGAGGCAACAGAACGCTTAGCCGCTTAGCCTTACTATTATTTCCGATTGGGGCAAGAGGAACCTGGTGTCCTTCAACGCCTCAAAAACACAGTTTCTCCACCTATCCACTCGACACAATCTTCCAAACAACTATCCCCTATTCTTTGACAACACTCAGCTATCACCTTCTTCAACACTAAACATCCTCGGTCTATCCTTAACTCAAAATCTCAACTGGAAACTTCATATCTCATCTCTTACTAAATCAGCTTCCTCGAGGCTGGGCGTTCTGTACCGTCTCCGCCAGTTCTTTTACCCCGCACAGTTGCTGTCCATTTACAGGGGCCTTATCCGCCCTCGTATGGAGTATGCATCTCATGTTTCGTGAGTGGAATCAATAGTTCTTCGTCTCATCAGCTCTCCTCCTCATACTGATAGTCTTCTAGCTCTCAAATTCCGCCGCCATTTTGCCTCTCTTTCTATCTTCTATCGATATTTTCATGCTCACTGCTCTTCTGAACTTGCTAACTGCATGGCTACCCTCCTCCCGCGCCCCCGCTGCACACGACTTTCTACTCATGTTCATCCCTATACTGTCCAAACCCCTTATGCAAGACTTAACCAGCATCTTCACTCTTTCATCCCTCACGCTGGTAAACTCTGGAACAATCTTCCTTCATCTGTATTTCCTCCTGCCTACGACTTGAACTCTTTCAAGAGGAGGGTATCAGGACACCTCTCCTCCCGAAATTGACCTCTGATTTTGGACACTCCTTTAACCTCTGTTCGGGAGCAGTGAGTAGTGGGCCTTTTTTTTCTTCTTTTTCTTTGCGCCCTTGAGCTGTCTCCTTAGCTGTAAAAAAAAAAGGGCGACGCCACCACCTCTACGGTTGACACGGTCTTTGGTGACGAGTCTGTAGCCATCTATGTTGTATTCTGAACTTAAATCAATATTTGTGGTATCGATAAATGTTTCGGTTATAGCAATTACGTAAAAAATTTCTGTTGAAACATCACATCTCAGTTCATCAAACTTGTTTCTTAGGCTACGTGCATTGAAACTTAGAAATTGTCCTAAGACTTTTATAATATCTTGAGGTTTAGTAATAGAGGTGGTGTTACTTGCGGGTTAACGGTTTTGCGGCTGTTGTGTTGCATGCCCTCTATTTACACGGGCAGGGTGGAGGGACTTGGCCGAGAGCAGTTTTTTGTTCGGGTGTCACGTACTGCGTCGTTAAGGAGCCTTCCGAATCTGGCTGCCCCGACGGGGGCCAGGTGTAGTCCGTCCCTTTGGAAGAGCTCACCCTGGCCTTAGAAATTGTCCTAAGCGTTAAAGAACTCGATGTCAAGCTCGCTGCAAAAAGTCTGTAAGCGGCTGTTTAGGCTGAAGGCCTTGCTGAAGAAGTCACTCGCCGCCAACATCCGTGGTAGAATTCCTGAAATCACAATGTTATGGGCTTTAGACTTGTACTACTGAATAAGCCTACGGTACTTGTCCATCAGTTCCTCAGACCGGGTTGTGGGGACGTCGGTCGTACCTATGTGGAGAACAAAAAGAGAGTCATTAGTAGCCTAAGCGGAGACCTCGTCCAGGGCAGCTATGATGTCGTCAACTCCAGCTCCAGGATAACAATAGTTACGCCTACAACGGGGGACTCTTCCACAGAATCCAACCATCTGATGGCGAATCATAGAGTCCCCAACCATTAAAGTGCTCTGCTCCTCGTCATTCTCTTCCAGTTTGGCAAATCTGTTGAAGCAATGAGTAGGGTAAATCACGTTGGGGGCGGGTCTGGCTCCTCTTCTCATGGGAGTGAAGCCTGCAGTGTCAGGTGAAGCTCTTCCACTTGCCTGTGGCAAGACACCTTCGTTTGATGGTGGGGCTTGAAGAGCAGGCGCGGCGGGTGATGGGGCGACAGTGACAGCAGGTGCGACGATGTTGGCCAGGATGAATTCCTGCAAGGTTTCGACAGTACGAGTTAATTCGGTGACCTTCTCTTGGCCAGCTGTCAGCCTCTCATCTTGTTCAAGGAGTCTCGTATCCATCTGCTGTCTCATCAGGCAAATCTTGCAGACGGACGAGAGTCCTGTGAAAAAATGGCCTGAGAAGCTCCCGGAGCACGAAGAACAATTCTTCAGCGCCATCTGGGTAAGCAAAAGAGAGCAAGCGCACGAGAGAGAGAGAGAGAGAGAGAGAGGAGAGGAGAGGAGAGGAGAGGAGAGGAGGAGAGGAGAGGAGAGGAGAGGAGAGGAGAGAGAGAGAGAGAGAGAGAGAGAGAGAGAGAGAGAGAGAGAGAGAGAGAGAGAGAGAGTTTTAGGCCTTAGGGCTGTTTTATGGCAAAAAATAAACGTGACCAGTCAGTTGAAACGGTACATTTGCCTGAGTCCCTTACCACAGAGGGAGGCAAAACTACTGATACTGCTCCTACTACTACGGCTACTGCTGCTGCTACTACAACTACTACTACTACTACTATTACTACTACTACTACTACTATGGCCTCCATCCGTTAAAGTTGCTTTGTGAGAGGTATGTTTTCTCGTATCCTTTTCCTAAGCCATTCATTGGCCTCAGCTTCGCTAATGACTTTGCCCGATAACTAACTATATTTAGTTAGTATTACAAACATTATTATACATATATTATTACTACTACTATTTCTACTACTACTACTACTACTACTACTACTACTACTACTACTAATATTACTATTAATAATAATAATATTAGTACTACAACTACTACTACTATAACTACTGATACTAATACTACTAATACTGGCGATGTTGCTGCTTCTACTAAAATGATTATTACCACAGCATTTCACACAGTCCCCACCACTCTTGCCTCATACTGTACTTCCACGACCTGAATCCCAATCACTACTCAGCCTCCACCACGCACCGCCGCGTCATGGCTTCCTTGAATAGCAATCACGACCAGCATAATGAGGGAGGGATGGACGAAGGAAACAAGAAATAAGAAAAGGACGAAAACTCGTGTGTTGCTAATTTCAAAAGTTCCCGGTAGTCTTAGGGAAGTTAGCGACAGATGAGGCGACAGGCGACCAAGAGAGATTGATGAATTAAAGCGAACGATAGACGTTGGCTTTATTTTATTTTTTTTCAGAATCCCTGTTTCATGTCCCTTCCTCCTTGCGTTCTCCGCCGTTTCCGTCCGCTCCTCGCTGCGAGAGGTCACGGGGTCAGGTTCTCTCGCCACACGTGACCTTATTTGCTTCTGCTCCCATCCTCGTGGATTGCTGTTTCAGACGTCTTTAGTACTCGCCGATTGTTACAGTGTTGTTAGCCAAACGATTTGTTTAACCTCCAGTGCGCTAAGTGCTGAATGTTGTTCAGACGTCTTTAGTACTCACCCATTGTTACAACGTGTTGTTAGCCAAACGATTTGTCTCACTTCCTGTGCGCAAAGTGTTGACTGCTGTACTGTGTGCGGTGATTGCTGTGCCGTGTTGCTGTGCGCCGAGACTGTGAGCTGTCTACAGTATCGTGTGCTGTGTACCAGGTATCCAGCCTTGCGAACGACGTTGTGCATCGCAGATAGGATGAGTGTTTGCCCTTAATTTTACTACCTCTCCTTTGTATCTACCTTTTCGACGTAGCGATCAATAAACATATATACACATATACACAAAACATTAGTGCTACATTCCGTCCTATTTAAATGATATTTCCATATCCCACGTGGCGTAGCTCCACTCCCTTACAGGTGTGGAGAGCGACCTGACCTGACTTTTCCCCAGAGACTTACTAATCTCATAATTACCCCCCCACCTGCCACTCTCTTTCCTTCCACTCTCTCTCTCTCTCTCTCTCTCTCTCTCTCTCCCTCTCTCTCTCTCTCTCTCTCTCTCTCTCTCTCTCTCTCTCTCTCTCTCTCTCTCTCTCTCTCTCTCTCTCTCTCTCTCTCTCTCTCTCTCTCTCTCTCTCTCTCTCTCTCTCTCTCTCTCTCTCTCTCTCTCTCCTGTTAGCTGCTTGCATTGGTTTGCTGGGTGCCTGTACTTACCCTCTCGACGTAGCACCTTGTAAAAACATATATACGCACATTCACAAAACACATTGTTACACTTTCTGCCATACTTATTACATATTTCCACGCCAACTGACTCCCTCACAGGTGTGGGAGGCACCTGCCGTGACCTGACACGAGTATTCCCCTGAGACACCAATTGTCTTAACTACCCCCCACTCCCGCGTCTCGCCCCTCCTTCTCCCTTGTTCCCCCCCCTCTCTCTCTCTCTCTCTCTCTCTCTCTCTCTCTCTCTCTCTCTCTCTCTCTCTCTCTCTCTCTCTCTCTCTCTCTCTCTCTCTCTCTCTCTTCTCTTCTCTTCTCTTCTCTCTCTCTCTCTCTCTCTCTCTCTCTCTCTCTCTCTCTCTCTCTCTCTCTCTCTCTCTCTCTCTCAGCGTCGGGCAACGAAAATGATCCCTTCCTTGCGCAACAAATCCTACGAAGAAAGACTTTCTCCCCTTAACATGTTCTCTCTTGAGAAACGTCGCCTCCGAGGAAAACTGATCGAATGTTTTAAAATACTTAATGGTTTCACGAATGTAGACAGATCAACATTGTTTATGATCGATGACACTTTGCGCACGAGGAACAATGGCGTAAAACTCAAATGTAGACAAGTAAATTCAGACTGCACCAAATTTTTCTTCACCAAGTTTACCAACTCTCTACCCCCTCCCTCCCACGCCCTCCCCTTCCATCTTGTAATGTGTATATTATAATGTACATGTGAATGTATGTCGTAACGCCATGGCACAGCGGCGCCACGCCCTTACAACGATCGTAGACGTGTAGCGTCCTGGCGCCGCTCTCTCTCTCTCTCTCTCTCTCTCTCTCTCTCTCTCTCTCTCTCTCTCTCTCTCTCTCTCTCTCTCTCTCTCTCTCTCTCTCTCTTTCTCAAGTGCGCGCGCGTCCCGCTGCCCTACGAAAAAGAAAAAGGAAAATAGATAAATAGATAAACACGACTTACTAATTTGCTCTCTCCTCCTTACCAAGATGGCGCTAAAGAAATGCTCGACTTGCACAGGAAACTTCTCAGGCCATTTCTTCTCAGGACGATCGACCGTCTGCAAGATCTGCCTGTTGACACAACAGATGGAAACGAGACTCCTTCAACAGGACGAAAGGTTGACGGCTGGCGAGGAGGAGATCACCGAACTAACACGTACTGTTGAAACCTTGCAGGAGTTTATCCAGGCCAACATCATTGCCCCTGCTGCAAGTGACGCCTCATCACCCTCAGCACCTGCTCTCGATGCCCATCCACCTTCCGAAGAAGACACGTCACAGGAGAGCGGGACAGCTGCACCTGACGCTGAAGGCTTCACTCCCGTGAGAAAAGGAGTCAGACCCGCCCCTAAAGCCATTTATCCTACTCATTGCTACAACAGATTTGCCAAACTGGAGGAGGAGGACGACGAGCAGAGCACCTTCTTGGTCGGTGACTCTATGATTCGCTATCAGGTGGTTGAATTCTGCGGAAGAGTCCCCCGCCGTAGGCGTAATTACTGTTATCCCGGAGCTGGAGTTGACGACATCACAGCTGCCCTGGACGAGGTCTCCGCTGAGGCTTCTAATGACTTACTCTTTGTTATCCATACAGGTACAAACGACGTCACCACGACCCGGAATGAGGAGCTGCTGGACAAGTACCGTAGGCTCATCCAGCAGTATAAGTCTAAATCTCCTTATATTTTGATTTCAGAAATTCTACCACGGACGTGGGATGAGAGCGACTTCTTCAGTAAGGCCTTCAGCCTCAACAACCGCTTACAGACTCTTTGCGGAGAGCTTGACGTTGAGTTCTTTAACGCCTGGGACAATTTCTACGGCCAGTGTAAACTCTTCCACAGGGACGGAATACACCTGTCCCCCATCGGGGCAGCCAGATTCGGAAGGCTCCTCAACGACGCAGTACGTGACACCCGATCAAAAAAACGACTCTCAGCCATGTCCCTCCACCCCGCCCGTGTAAATAGACGCCATTCATCGCAACAAACTCGTAACCTTGAACCCGCCAGTAACTCCACCTCTATTACCAAGCCCTAAGAGTCCTTAGTTTCAATGCGCGTAGCCTAAGAAACAAGTTTAATGAACTGAGATGTCTTGCTCTGACATAAAATTTTGACGTAATTGCTATAACCGAAACATTTATCGACACCACAAATATTGATTTAAGTACAGAATATAACATAGATGGCTACAGCCTCTTCAACACAGATCGTGTAAACCGTAGAGGTGGTGGTGTCGCCCTTTTTTGTCAAAAGCTATTTGCAACCCACTGACAGAACACCAGGAGACAGTAACGTTGAACATTTGTGCGTGCGAGTAAACATTGCAAAGGTCAATTTAAATATATCTGTCACCTACAGGCCTCCGGGGAATCAATCGATGCCGATCTTGAAATGTACAGCGTTTTAAAGCAGTCACTTAATAACAGCGACTCACTGATATTAGGAGACTTTAACCTCCCCCATATCGACTGGGCGACACTATCAGGTACAGAAGGCGAGTCACACAGAATGATCGAATTTTTAGAAGAAAATTATCTAAGCCATATGGTTTCTGAACCAACTCGACAAAATAACAGACTCGACCTTCTTATAACTACCCAAGATAACCTAGTCAGTAATGTCACAGTACGAGAACACCTCGGTTCTTGCGATCATAAATTAGCCCGCGTCGACATTAGAGCTCAAACATCAGTGACTGAAAATAAAGTAAAGGTGCCCGATTTCAAAAGAGCAAACTTCGTAGAAATCCGACGAAAACTAATATAAATGCAACTATCAGATGACGGTAATGTAGAGGACGCCTGGCTAAGCTTTAAAAATAATTTACTCACTCAGCAGAACACATTCGTCCCTATATGTGAGAGAAGCGAAGTAACAATAATAAAAACCCACTCAGTCAAGGAGATAAAATTGTTTTACAGGCTAAAGAAAGAGCAAAGCACGCCCGAAAACATTAGACTTTACCATGATGCCAGGCGATGAGTAAAAAGATTAGTATGTCAGGCAAAGCGTAGATATGAAGAAACTATTGCGGCCAACTGTAAAAATCATCCGAAATCCTTCTTCAGTTACATAAACAACAGAAAGGCGATCAGAAGTGGAACTGGACCCTTAACAAACAGCGACGGTGCACTAGTGACTGACAGCCAACACGTTGACAACCTATTAAACAATTACTTTTCCTCGGTGTTTAATACTAACAGTCCTCCCACCACTGCCACCAACACCAGTACTAATGTAAATCCCGAGCATGCATTGCCTAACTTTGAAATAACAACCGATGAAGTCTTGAAAGCCCTCCAATCACTTGAAACAAATAAAAGTCCTGGACCTGACAAAGTATATCCTACTCTGCTCAAAGAAACAAAGAGCGAAATAGTCTCCCCCCTCTCAACCGTATTCAATATGTCCTTGCAACAAGGCATCGTCCCTTCGGATTGGAAAAAGGCTAACGTGACACCGATTTTTAAGAAAGGAGACAAAAAAGATTCAGGTAATTACAGGCCCATTAGGCTAACTTCGGTTGTAGGTAAGCTACTTGAGAGCATAATATAGAGACAAAATTGTGAGTTACCTCGAAAGCCACTCATTAATTGGGGACTCACAACACGGCTTCCGTAACAAAAGATCCTGCTTATCAAACCTATTAACCTTTTACAATAACCTCTTCACGGTTTATGACGTAACCAAATCACTGGACGTTGTCTATCTTGATTTCCAGAAAGCGTTTGATAAAGTCCCACATCATAAATTACTTTACAAATCAAAGCAAATAGGTATTGACGGTCAAGTACACCAATGGGTCGCGAATTGGTTGAGCAACAGACAACAAAGAGTGGTGATTGACGGATTTAACTCAGAGTGGGCGCCGGTCACTAGTGGCGTCCCTCAGGGCTCGGTTCTTGACCCAGTGCTCTTCATTATTTACATCAACGATGTGGATGTCGGACTCAATAATCGCATTACTAAATTTGCAGACGACACAAAGATTGGTAACTCGGTTCATACTGACGAAGACAGGCAAAGCCTCTAAGAGGATTTGCACAAAATTTCAGCTTGGTCTGATAGATGGGAGATGCCTTTTAACGTGGATAAGTGCCAGGTCCTTCATGTTGGAACAAGGAATAAGAAGTTCGACTACGAAATGCGCGGCATTGAACTCAAAAGCGTTCAATGCGTTAAGGACTTGGGGGTCAAAATCGCGTCAAACCTCAAATTCTCACAGCAATGCATCGGTGCAGCAAATAAAGCGAACATAATGTTGGGCTTCATTAAAATAAACTTTTTATTCAAGAATAAAGATGTAATACTTCCATTCTACAATAGTTTAGTCAGACCCCACTTGGAATATGCGGTACAGTTTTGGTCTCCCCACCATGCAAAGGACATTGGTAAATTAGAAGGTGTTTAACGTCGGGCAACAATAATGATCCCTTCCTTGCGCAACAAATCTTACGAAGAAAGGCTTTCCACCCTTAACATGTTCTCTCTTGAGAAACGTCGCCTCCGAGGAAAACTGATCGAATGTTTTAAAATACTTAATGGTTTCCCGAATGTAGACAGATCAACATTGTTTATGATCGATGACACTTTGCGTACGAGGAACAATGGCGTAAAACTCAAATGTAGACAAGTAAATTCAGACTGCACCAAATTTTTCTTCACTAACGTTGTAGTGCGAGAATGGAATAAGCTCCCACCGTCAGTGGTCCAGTGTAACACGATTGACTCCTTCAAAAACAAGCTCGACCGTCACTTCCTTCAACTTAATATCAACTAGAGTTGAAATGCATCGTTTTGGAGCCTTCTGATTAATGTAGAATCACTTAGGTTTAAGGACAGACCACCTAGTCTGGACCATGGGGTCTGTGTGGTCTGATTTTCTATGTAAATCATCGTTCTCCTTCTTTCTTTTCTCATTTTTCTTTCCTTTTTAAAGACCTTCAAAGAAATCAACTCAATTTGTACACAACTTTTCAAAAAGTATTAACTTTATCCTCTCCTCGCCGTCTTTAAACATAAGAATGTTTGGTTCAGCACGTTATCTTTCCGCCAATTCACTCACTCGTGTGAGGAAGAAATGGGGTACATCATGAGTGACTGGTCAGTATTGGTACCGGTACCGAGTAGTCTGTTACCGTTATCGTACCGTATAGCTGGTACCGTTAGTACCGGTATTGGTACTGGTACCTGTCCACCCCTAGCATCTGTTCATCTTGCTGGCCAATCAGATGACGTTGACGGCAGCCAGGCGGATGGATTATGACGGGAGAACAAAGAGGAATGTCATAGGAATTCACTAACCCATTCTTGCTTCTTGCCTAATTTGTAGCAGAGCGGGGAGAGGGGGAGGGCAGGGCAAACTCTAACACGTCTCGCCTCACCACCACACCTCACTGCCAAGCCAACGCGAGGCGGCGAGGGCATGGGCTCCTCACCCGGCACCTCACTGTCGCGTCGGCAAATGTCGGGGGACGGCGCACAAATGTTGGCGACCTCACCCACAATTTTGTCCTGCGCCATCGAGCCGACGTTGTTGCCGTCACGGAAACGTGGCTCACTGAGGAGGTGGAGCCGACGTTTGGCAAAATCCCGGGTTATTCCCAATGGGTGAGGAAGGACAGGGAGAGCAGAGCAGGCGTAGGCGTGGCTGCCTGCTTTAAGGACTGCCTGAAGGTACAGGAGCTTGAAGTGACGCTGCCTCACCAAGCGGAAGTTCTATTCTTCAGGGTGGCACTGACGGACAACAGTGGGCTCCTCCTCTGTGTCATGTAACGACCCCTAGGCAAGGGCGGGCTCCTCTAGATTGCCTGACGGAGGAGTTCGACACCCTGCTTCTGCGCCACCAGTGTTCCCACGTAATGGTGGTGGGAGATCTAAACTTCCATCTGGAGCAGGGAGCCTCCGACAATCTACTGACGGTGCAGGGTCTGGTAAACCATGTAACCTTCTCCACACATGAGCGAGGAGGGCTACTGGACCCTGTGCTATCGGACCTCCCCGAAGCCAGCCCCCGCTGCCAGCAGCTGGGGCCAGGGGGCAGCTCTGACCACTACGCAGTACTAGCTCAGACTGAGCTGACCACAGAGAGGGAAGACGCAGTTCCCCGCATCATCTGGCTTTGGGAGAGGACCGACTGGCCGTCCAAGAAACACGCCGTGGAGGACACAGACTGGGAGACCCTGTTGGTGGGGGACGCCGAGGTCAAGGCACTGGCTTTCACCACCAAGCTCCTTGCCCTCCAGCAACAATATGACCCCAGCAGGGTGTACCTCGCCAGATCTAGTGACCCCGCTTGCTTCGGTTTCCGATGCAGGGTTGCTGCCGAGGCCAAGCATGCCGCCTGGGAGAGGTACAAGCGTCATCCATCACAACAAAATAAGGCCCAACACCGGGAGGCCTGCAAACGGATGACAGCTACCTGCGCGTGGGCGAAGAGGCGACAGAGAGAGGATCTGCAACGGAAACTCTGCGGCCCAGGAGTTGGCAACAAAACCTGGTGGAGTCTCGTTAAGGAGCGGCAGGGGGTTAACCAACACCATGCCGTCCCTCCACTCCCCAGGCCTGATGGATCCACGGCCACAAGCAGTGGAGACAAGGCTTCACTCCTGGCTGAACTGTTCCCAAAGAAAACGAAGGTTGGTGACACGGGACGACCCGCACCTGTGCTGCCCCCAAAAAACCGACCGTGTTGTCTCCTCTGTGTCGGTGACGGCAGGGCAGGTTGAGCTGCTGCTCAGCGCGCAGGACGTGGGTAAGGCCGTTGGCCCGGATGACATCAGCCCGCGGCTACTCAAGAACTGCGCCAAGGAGCTCTCAGGTCCTCTCTCCGCCGTCTTCACGTCTTGCCTGAGGGAGTGCAAGTGGCCCTCAATATGGAAGGAGGCGCGTGTGGTTTCGGTCCACAAGAAAAATTCGAGGTCTGAGCCCAGCAACTACAGGCCCATCTCCTTTCTTTCTGTGGTGGGCAAGGTGCTGGAGCGTGTAGTGGCTGTAGTAATCTGCCAGCACCTGAGTGAGAGCCATCTCCTCTCAGACAGTCAGTTTGGCTTCAGGCCTGGCCGGTCCACCGCGGACCTCCTTCTCCTCCTCTCCAAGGATTGACAAGACGCACTGGATGAAGGCCTGGACACACTCGTGGTAGCCCTGGATACTGCTGGAGCTTTTGACAGAGTTTGGCACGAGGGGCTCATTGGTGTTCAGGGTGCCCTCTTGATGCTGCCCAAGGATTATCTCCAGGGGAGGACCCTTCAGGTGGTGATCAACGGGCAGTCATCAAGAGCTTCACCAGTGCAAGCCTCAGTTCCACAGGGTTTCTTGCTCGGCCCAATCCTGTGGAACAAATAAATCGACGATCTCCTCCGGCAGCGTATGGAATATGCATCTCATGTGTGGGGGGGCTCCACTCACACAGCTCTCTTGGACAGAGTGGAGTCTAAGGCTCTTCGTCTCATCAGCTTTCCTCCTCTCACTGATAGTTGTCCACCTCTTAAATTTCGCCGTCATGTTGCCTCTCTTTCTATCTTCTATCAATTTTTTTCATGGTGACTGCTCTTCTGAGCCTGCTAACTGCATGCCTCCCCCCCTCCCGCGGCATCGCAACACACGACGTTCTACTCAAGCTCATCCCTTTACTGTCCAAATCCATTACGCAAGAGTTAACCAGCATCTTCACTCTTTCATCCCTCACGCTGGTAAACTCTGGAACAATCTTCCTTCATCTGTATTTCCTCCTGCCTACGACTTAAACTCTTTCAAGAGGAGGGTATCTTTCGGCCACTCCTCTAACTCTTTATAGGAGGAGTGAGTGGCGGGCTTTTTTTTAACATTTGTTACCTTTTTTATGCCCTTGAACTGACTCCTCTGCTGTAAAAAAAAAAAAAAAAAAAGCTATCGGCAGTGGCAGCCTACGCCGATGACTGCACACTCTCCCGCTCCTACTGTCGCCCCGACAGGCAGCGCGCCGTTGAAGAGATCAACAGGCAGCTCAGGCTGGTGGAGCAGTGGGGAGAGGAGTGGCAGGTCACCCTCGCCCCGGAGAAGACGCTGGCCATGGTCATCTCACGGACCCCAAACGCCTCTCGAGCAGTCTCAGGCCAGCTGCGTCTTGGAGGCAAGAGTCTGATCCTCCAGGACCACGTTAAGGTCCTGGGCAACGATGCCAGATTGCCGTACTCTGCTTCTTATGTTTGCCGATTTCCGACCCCAAAACTGCTTTCATTACCCAAATAACTGCCTTTATATATGTTTATCGTTTAAATGGTTAATTATTGGTGCTTTTTGGCAACAGTTATGGGCCAAAAACCGGTAAATTCGCGGCTCTGAGTACGATAATCTGGCAACGCTGGTCCTGGGAGTGTCTGTGGACCAAAGCCTGCGCTTCGACCACCACGTCCGAGCTGTTGCCCGCTAGGCCTCCCTGCGAGTCTCTGCCCTGCGAAGAGTAGCGGGATTCCTCGACCCACGGGGCATCTTCACTCTCTACAAGGCACAGATACGACCGTTTCTAGAGTACAGTGCCATGTGCTGGATGTCGAGTGCTGCCACCCACATGCAGAGGCTCGACGCAGTGCAGTGACGAGCACTGCGTCTGGTGGAGGCCAGCGAGCACCTGGAGGAGGAGTCTGCCACCGTGACGTCACTGGAACACCGCCAGGACGTCTCAGCACTGGTCGTGTGCCACAAAGCTCAGGTGCAGGGGGTTCCCCACCGCAGCACCTTGAGGCTTCCTCCACGCGCTGCCCAGAGATTCACCCGGACTGCACTCTCCAGTGACCAGCTTGTGGAGGTGCCTCGATCCCACTCCAGACAGCACCAGCGCACCTATACAGCTAGGACCACACGCCTGTGGAACATGTTCACGGCAGCCACTCCTCAAGTGGAGAACATGAACATGCAGCAGATGAAACTGGCCGCTCACAGGTGGCGTGAGGGATACCCAAGAGCGCAAGTGGTAAAAAGTGACAAACTGACACTATTACAAATTGTTTATACATGTTTTCTATCATTTTTGTATTTTGTATTTGTATGTTGTACGTTTGTGCTCTCGAAATAGTTAAACCTAAAAAGTTTAATTATGAGCCTTCTTTTTGTACAGAAATATTATGTTTAAATATAAAGAGAGAGAGAGAGAGAGAGAGAGAGAGAGAGAGAGAGAGAGAGAGAGAGAGAGAGAGAGAGAGAGGGGAAAATACATTAGCTTCTTTTTCGTCCTTACTCCCTTACATCCTATCCTCCTCCTCCTCCTCCTCTTCCTCCTTGTCGTCGTCGTCGTCCTCCTGCAGTTCAGTGCCCAAATCAGATAAACGGTTTAAAATATTTAGTTTTCTTTTGTAAATTATCATCTGTTTACCACTTTTCATCCCATCTCATTTTTCCTTCACTGTAATCCTCCTTCCCCGCTATATTTTTTTGGCCTTTCCTCCCAAGAAAGCACGGCGGCCATTATACTCCTCAATAAAAGCAAACATTTTCACTTAAAAAAGGAGTTAGGGAAGGTGAAACACTATCTCCAGAATTATTAACGGCCTCCTTAAAGCACCACTTAAGAAATTAAAGTAAGATATGAACATGAATATCTTAACAACCTTTGAGTCGCACGTGTTCTAAGGAGCACTTACATATAGTACTTGGGACAGGAAGCAAGCACCATTGATACAAAAACAAAGGTTGAAAATCTTTTAATAACTAAAATAAACTTGAGCAGGTCATATGCGTAACTGACAACACATGGACAATAAACTAACGGAGTGGCTTTGTGCAATTCATGCCAAGCAGAGGACCAGGCGGAGAGATGAAATTAGGGCAACTGCTGAATTGGGATATCTACTAGAGCAGGAATGAATCTGTGGCTGAGTGGTCAGCGTCCGGATGCGGTGTCCTGGAGGATCCGAGTTCAAGTCCCACCCACCCCTACAAGCTGACAATTTTCAGTCATCCCCGAGTGGCCTTAGCCTACCAACATGCTGTCGTGATGACTATCTACCTACCCTGACTCAAAATAAACTCTCTAAAAAGGATCAAGTGGAGCTCCGGGGGACACCATGAGCCAAGCAAAACACTTGGCTGCGTCAGTCTTGGGCTGACCCCATGGCCATCAAACCCTGCCATGAAGCCCTGTCGGCGCTATAGGCCAAACGTATACATAACAAAGACAAAGCGAGGTTGAAACGTTAGTTAAGACCTTTGCCATGCAGTGAACTAGTAACGGCTCAAGATGGTGATAATATTTTCTACCTCTTCTCTCTTAATTCCTTTCTTCCCTCGTTGATCATTTTCTACCCTATATGCCATTCCTCATCTCTTTCTCTCAGTTGTTCTTTTCTCTCCTCTCCTACCTTTCTCTCCTCTTTCATCTTATTTCCTCTTATCTCCCCTTTTCTTATCTCCTTTAACCTCTTTTCTCTCCGTCGTTCACTTTCTCTGTCGTATCCTTTTCTTTCCCTAACTCTGCTTCATTTTTTCTCTCTCTATTAACTTTCTTCGTCTTCCATGTTTGACTTCGCCTCCCTCCTGACCTAAACTTTTCCCCATCCTAACGGGAGAGGAGAGAAAGAAACTTTACGAGAGAAGCAAAAGTTACTCTGCGGGACGCACCTGAAGATTATTTGACAATTGCTGAATAATATATTGTAGGTTTCTCATTACCTTAACCATCCTGCAATTTACCTCCATATTTGTAGATGATGGAGGAAGTTTTTTTATATGAAGTTTGTCATCTTATTTCCTTCACACACACACACACACACACACACACACACACACACACACACACACACACACACACACACACGCACGCACGCACGCACGCACGCACGCACGCACGCACACACACACACACACACACACACACACACACACACACACACACATTGAATACAAGAGCGAAAACACGCAGTAACGCGTTTAAATTGTATATTTTCAGGTTCAGGGAGGCAAAAACTGGTTCACAAAATGGGCGGTAGATGAGCTGAACAAACTGATCAGGAACTTAGTTAAGGCAAACAAATTAAGTGAAAGCCTTAAATGGAGATCAGGTGCGTTAATGGATGGGAAATTTATTAATTTTGGTGAATAACCCATTTTCAGGAGCTGCCAAGCGTGGACCGTGTCTGGTCTCGTGTAGTCTTCTTCATATTTCAATATCTTTGTGTACACATACATGCATATATAATATACGACTATCTATTTATCTATCTACTATATACCTATCTATCTATCTATTTATCTATCTATCTATGTATCGATCGCTCTATCTACCTATCTATAGATCGAACTATCTACAGACATGTAGATAAATAAATAAATAAATATTGACAGATAGATTGATACATAGATATAAACAGATGGGTATATATATATATATATATATATATATATATATATATATATATATAGAGATATAGATATATAGATATAGAGAGAGAGAGAGAGAGAGAGAGAGAGAGATAGATATAGATATAGATATAGATATAGATATAGATATAGATACAGATATAGATATATAGATATAGATATAGATATAGATACATAGATAGATAGATAGATATAGATATAGATAGATAGATATTATAGATAGATTCATAGATAGATAGATAGATAGATAGATAGATAGATGTAGATAAATGGATAAATAGATATAGATAGATAGATAGATAGAAATGAGAGAATTTATATATTTCCGTCATGTTAGTTCATCGCTTCAGTGGGAAAGTTTTCCAAGACAGTTTTATACAGTAGAATGGAGGAAAGGAAAAATAGTGGAGAAAAAAAAAGAAGGTAAAGAGTGTGTAAGAGGGCTGGAGGGAGGGAACGAAAAATATCGAGGAGAGAAAAGTGTATCTGACGGGTGATTGGGTCGAGGGTTTTCACGAGGTGTTATACCATGCCCGTATCGGCGTGCAAGAATTTAACGGCAGGGAGGAAGGAAGGCAGGAGGGAGGATGGGGAAGATTGTCTGAACGTTTAAATGTGTTGTTCGTATTATGCCGTTCAGAGTATAATCTTGTATTCCGTTAAAGCCTTCGAGCACCTTTTTGCTTTGGTAGAGTGAGGGAAAATAATTCTGAAAAAAGGAGGGTAGAGCGAAAGGAAAACTGGATGGAATAAAGAAGTATGTCAGAAAAGAAAGAGGGAGAGAAGGAAAGAAATGGAGGTAAAAAGGAAGAGTGAAAGGTCATGTAAAATAGTATCGTGAGGGATGAAAAGAGAGAAGGATACGGAGACGGAATTAGGGAGTTTCAAAATTGCCACTTCGTCTTCCTTCTTTCTCTTCATTGCCTTCCTTGTCAGCCCTCCTTATCCAGCCACTGTTTCCATCTCCTCCTTTCACTTCTTTCTTTTGCATATCTCTCTCTCGCCTCTCCCTTACATCCCCTCTTACTACTTATCTCTCCACCTGTGATATTTCTCCCATACCGTCTCGTCCCTTCCCTTTTCATCCCTCGCAATGCTTTTTCCTTTCACTTCCCTCATTTTTTATCAATTCTCTTCCTGCCTCCCTCTCCTTCTCCTTCCCCTCACCTAATTTCATCTTTTCTCCAGTCTCCATTCCTCCTCTTCCGTGTTTCCTCAGTATATATTTTCCCTTCTTTTCTCTTTTCCTCCTCTCCCCCGGCTCTCCCCTGCCTCGCTCCCTCCCTTCCCTTGACTTTGAAACTTTCTTCACGCCACGTTGTATGTACCTCTCTTCGGAACATGTATTCCTGCCCTCACGTGGCTTATTAATCAATACGCTGCCTCGTCATTATCATCATCTGGTCTCCGTCACCTTTTTTTTTTTTTCTAGAATTCCTCTATTAACAACATCATTCTCACCATCTCTTTCTTAACCTCTCGACATCACTGCTATTGTTACTAGAGGTTTCATTTATTATTTTAACGTCACGCAAGTGCTACTTTATTGCCACCACAACTTAACGTTCCGTCGTTACTTTCTTGCTACTTCCCTCACGTCACCTGGCGATCTGGTCGATCTTCTACTTTCTCAACTTCCCTCTGATGTTACTTCTACGGTTTATTGTCACTCAAAGTATATTTTCTCGGCTCCACTAGTGTTGAGAATGTCACGACTTCACTCTTGCTACGTCACTATTCTAGTGTTACTTCATGTTTTCAGATTTCGAGGGCGAGACAGTGATCCGAATGACTGATTTATGCTGTTGCTTTTATTTTCTTTCGTACTTTCTCTAAAGCCAAGAAAACAATAGAAAAGAATCTCACTGATATACTTATAATAATCTATGTACGGAGGTACGTATGGTACGTACGTATGTGTGTATGTATGTATGTATGTATGTATTTACGTATGTATGAAAGTATGTATGCATGTATGTGTATTTGTGTACATAAAGATTTTTATATTTATTTATTTATTTATTTTTACTTATTTTTACGTCTTTGGCCTATTGCGCCGGTAGGCTTCTTCCCGGTGGATCCTGATGGTCGGTCCAAGGCTTCTTCCAGGTGGGGCCTGATGGTCGGCCCAGCCCGTTCTGGCGCAGGCGAGTGTTTATAGTGGCGCCATCTTGCATTGGCTCATTCTGCCCTCCCGGAGCTCATCTTTAATCCTAGAATCTAGAGTCCGGGTTGATAGGTTGTCTTCTGGACAGCATGTGGGTAGTTTTAAGCCACTCGGCGGCGGCTGAAAAATCCCAGCTTGGTGGCACCGGTCGGGGATTGAACTTGCGTCCTCCTGAACGCGGGGCCGTCTTGCTATCTGTTCAGCCACCGCCTAGATATAGATATATAGATGAATTATTGAGATTGAGAGAGATGGCTAGCCAAATTTTCACTGCAAAACGAAGAACAAATATGTAAGGAAACTCTCACTCAACTTTGTGTATAAAACCTTCAGTGGGAGAAAAATATATGAAACGATCTGAAAAATATGAAGTAAAAATCACACACAAAATTTTACGCCTACATATTGTGTAAAATGTTAAACAAAAAAAAAGTATTAGTAGAGATTGTCTGATGATCTTGTCTGCGAAGCCTCAAGCGTAAAACGTTAACAAAATTGTGAAGACGTAAAAAGGAAAGGCAGCAAGACGCCCCCACATTGTTTCTTCTAGATCCATAAACAACAAAAGCGGGAAAGAACTCGCGGCTCCCTCAGGTGTGTTGTTAATCGACCACACCCCCTCGTCACCCCACCTACGCCCCCTCTACCCCTCCCTTTAGAATCACACCCTTCCCCGCTCTCCCCCGTGTGTGTGTGTGAGAGAGAGAGAGAGAGAGAGAGAGAGAGAGAGAGAGAGAGAGAGAGAGAGAGAGAGAGAGAGAGAGAGAGAGAGAGAGAGAATTATCTGCCCAATCAACTTCTCTCCCAAACTGTCATCTTGGAAGTAGAAAAAAACGATGCAGGGGAACAACTAGGAGAAGGAAGACAAATTAAACGTTAATTAGACCAGAGCAGCGGGAAGGAGCTGCCTCTGTTTACGGTCTGGTGGAGGGAGAGAGAAAGAGAGGGATGTGAGGGAAGGAGGGAGGGAGTGAGAGAGGAAGTGAAAGAGGAATTATTTGAAGGAATGTGTAAGAATGGAAGAATAGTAAGATGGGAGGGAATAAAGGCAAGTTGAAGGAAAGTAGGAGGGAAATGGAGAGAAAGAGAGGAGGAGTGAGGGAGGAAGTGAACGAGACACAGTGGGAGGAAAGATGAAAAGGAAGGAGAGTTGAAAGATGGAAAAAGAAGAAAGCGTGAAGAGGCAAAATTTCAGAGAAGTCGAAAATAACTGAAATATCGTAAGAATTAGAAGCCACGAGATTTCTAGAATGGAGAAGAGATCGGTGACTTTGGAGGAAAATATGATAGGAAACAGACATTAACATGAGAACAGAATCTCGAGAGTCCACTGAACAAAGAGAAACACACACTACAAGCAGCTCAATAACGTTTTAATAATATTTCGCGATGAGAAGGAGAAGGCGAGAAGGCGAGGAGAAAAGAAGCCGACAAGAGAAACCAAATCAAGAAATATCAAAAACAAACTTCAATAAACTGCCACGAATGACAAAACAAAACAAATATTACAAAAGAAACGAAATTGCTGCAGAAGGAAAATGTAAAGAAACAAGTTGACGGATAATTCTCGGCACACACACACACACACACACACACACACACACACACACACACACACACACACACTTTCTAGAATCAAGAGAAGTAAAGAGAGGAAGAGAGGAAGGAAAAAGAGCTAAACCAAAAAAAAAAAACGGAATAACAATGGCAATGAGAGAGAAGCAGGTGTCGGTGGCGGTAATCAAGAAGGAGCGTGAAGAAGCAAGGGGTGGCGGGGGAGAACGTTCTCAAAAAATAGGAAAAAAATGTTCTTGTATTTCCTTATGTTCTTCCTTCACCTTTTTGTGTTCCTCCTCCTCCTCCTTCTCCTCCTCTTCCTTCACCTTTTGTTTAATATTATTTTTCTTACATTTAACGCCCTTCTCAATCCGCCTCCTCCTCCTCTTCTATTTTTCCCTCCACTTTTCCGTATCTCTTTCACACCCTCTCTCTCTTCCTCTTCCTCTTCCTCCTCCTCTTCCATTAGTTCTTACTCCTTCTCCATCTCCTTCAGACAATTCCATGCATTAAAATTACAAAATTTCAGCCCGGCGTGACGCTAGGCAAGAGGGACAAAAAGGCAATCGTTTGAGGAAAGATCTTGCTGATGCTAAAGAGTAAAGGGAAGAAAGGAACGGAAAGAAATTACGTTTACTTGAAGAGGTCACTGGGAAGAGTCAGTTCATGAAAAATTGTGTTAACTAAGTGCATGTTGGTGATAAAGATGGAGGAAAAAATAAAAAAATACAATTTACTGCGAATAAAAGATAAACCAGTACGTATTTGAATAACAAATTTCAATGAATGAACAAATAATGTAATCGACATCATCTCTTTTATATCTACTTCAAACACACACACACACACACACACACACACACACACACACACATTACCTTAGTACGATTAAAATTGTGATCCAAGAACTGCTGGTGACATAGTTTCGTGGCCTCACCGTCAGCTGAGCCTACTGACTGGTGGTTCTTCTCACGCCCTGGCTTTGACCAGACAGAGGAATGGCTGGCCGCTGCACGGCTTCTGGGTAAAAGCGAAGACGAGCCATAAGCTCTCCCTACTTTAGTAGGAGTAGGTAGGAAGTAGGAGTAGGTTGGAAGACACCTACCGAACGGGCGTAAGCTACTCCCGGTGAGGATATATGGGAAGCGAGGAGGGTGCTGAAGCCCTTCAAAGACCCTTCCCATGTCCTCACTAACCGTTTCCCTTTTGTCTCATGAACACCAGAGAGCAGTTTAGCATGCTCTCAATAGACAGTTCCTCTCTCTTTCTACACCACACTACATTCACACAACACACACACCTTTTCCCAAAATTAAAAATTAAAAATGGCTAACGAAAACACTGCCTCGGAGTCCCCGCCTGGGGGGGGGGGGGAACATAAATTCCCCCAGGAAGGACTCCCCTTCTGGCTGCCGACTTGAGAGGTGTCCTGATAACTCCTCGAACCTCCTCCTTATCAATTTCTGCAACATTCGCGGTCTTCGTTCTAATTTTCATTCTGTGGAACATCATCTCTCCTCCTCTAAACCTCACCTTCTCTTCCTCACCGAAACACAGGTTTCTGAGGCTACTGACAGCAACCTCTACTCTGTTCCCTCCTACTATCTTTATCCTAAATTTCAATCCAAAGCTGGATGTTGCGCCTACGTGCGCAACGACATCACTTGCTCTCGTGCCCACGACCTTGACTCTTCTGAATTTTCCACCATCTGGCTAAGACTTCATTGTAATTCTATTACTAAATACATCTGTGCTGTTTATCTCTCGCCTAACTCTACTAACTATGTAAAATTCTTTGACTATTTGAACTCTTAAGTGGAGCACATCTTGACTCACTCTCCCTTTGCTGAAATTTCCATCTTGGGAGATTTCAATGTTCACCACCAGCTTTGGCTTTCATCCTTTTTCACTGACCAGCCTGGTGAACAAGCCTACAGCTTTGCTCTCCTCAGTGACCTAGAGCAGTTGGTTCAGCACCCTACTCGTATTCCCGACCGTCTTGGAGACAGGCCCAACATTCTAGACCTCTTCCTTACCTCTAATCATTCTGCTTACTCTGTCAAACTGTTCTCTCCGTTGGGCTCCTCCGATCATAACCTTATTTCTGTATCCTGTCCTATCGCTCCTGTACATCTTCTGGACCCACCGAAAAGGCGATGCTCCTGGCATTTTGCTTCAGCTCGGTGGGACGACCTGAGGATGTACTTTTCCGATTTCCCATGGAATGATTACTGCTTCCAGGATAGAGACCCCTCTGTGTGTGCTCAGCGCATCACAGAGGTGATTGTCTCTGGAATGGAGGCATACATTCCACGTACTTTCTCTACTCCCCATGGTAAAAAGCCTTGGTTTAATCATGCTTGTTCTCGTGCTATCAAAGATAGAGAGGCAGCTCACAAAAGGTTCCAGAGCCTTCGAATTCCCGCTAACTTTGATCTTTACATTTCAGCCCGGAATCGTGCCAAATCTATTCTCCGACTTAACAAAACTACTTTCATTAATATAAAATGTCAACACCTTGCTTCTCCTAATTCTTCCCGTGACTTCTGGCATCTAGCCAAAAATATCTACTCCAATTTCACTTCTTCCTCTTTCTCTCCTCTCCTTAACCCTGACGGCAGCACTGGCGTCTCATCTGTCTCTAAAGCTGAACTCTTCGCTCAAACTTTCTGCAAGAACTCCACCCTGGACGATTCTGGGCATATTCCTCCTACTCATCCCCCCTCTGACTCCTTTATGCCTATTATTAAGATTCTTCCAAATGATGTTTTCTATGCCCTCTCTGGCCTCAACTCTCAGAAGGCTTATGGACCTGATGGAGTGCCTCCTATTGTCCTTAAAAACTGTGCTTTTGTGCTGACACCCTGCCTGGTCAAACTCTTTCGTCTCTGCCTATCAACATCTATCTTTCCTTCCTGCTGGAAGTATGCCTTTGTACAGCCTGTGCCCAAGAATGGTGACCGTTCCAATCCCTCAAACTACCGTCCTATAGCTTTACTTTCCTGTCTATCTAAAGCTTTTAAATCAATCCTTAACCGGAAGATTCAAAAGCACCTTTCCACTTCTAACCTTTTATCTGATAGCCAGTATGGATTCCGCAAGGGGCGTTCTACTGGCGATCTTCTTGCCCTCTTAACTGACTCTTGGTCATCCTCTCTTAGCCGTTTCGGTGAAACTTTCTCTGTTGCGCTAGACATATCGAAAGCCTTCGATAGAGTCTGGCACCAGTGTTTGCTTTCTAAACTGCCCTCTTTCGGATTCTATCCCTCTCTCTGTTCCTTTATCTCCAGTTTCCTTTCCGGCCGTTCTATCTCTGCGGTGGTAGACTGTCACTGCTCTTCCCCTAAACCTATCAACAGTGGCGTTCCACAGGGCTCTGTCCTATCACCCACTCTCTTCCTGTTATTCATCAATGATCTTCTTTCCATTACAAACTGTCCTGTCCACTCATACGCCGACGACTCCACCCTGCATTATTCAACTTCTTTCAGTAGAAGACCCTCTCAACAGTAAGTACACGACTCCAGACTGGAGGCTGCAGAACGCTTAACCTCAGACCTTGCTATCATTTCCGATTGGGGCAGAAGCAAACTTGTGTCCTTCAGTGCCTCAAAAACTTAATGTCTCCACCTATCAACTCGACACAATCTTCCAAACACCTATCCCCATTCTTCGACAACACTCAGCTGTCACCGTCTTCAACACTAAACATCCTCGGTCCATCCTTAACTCAAAATCTCAACTGGAAACTTCATATCTCCTCTCTCGCTAAATCAGCTTCCTCGAGGTTGGGCGTTCTGTACCGTCTCCGCCAGTTCTTCTCCCCTGCACAGTTGCTGTCCATATACAGGGGCCTTGTCCGCCCTCGTATGGAGTATGCATCTCACGTGTGGGGAGGCTCCACTCACATAGCTCTTCTGGACAGAGTGGAGTCTAAGGCTCTTCGTCTCATCAGCTCTCCTCCTCCTACTGATAGTCTTCCTCTTAAATTCCGCCGCGATGTTGCCTCTCTATCTTCTATCGATATTTCCACGCTGATTGCTCTTCTGAACTTGCTAACTGCATGCCTCCCCCCCTACCGCGGCCCCGCTGCACACGACTTTCTACTTATGCTCATCCCTATACTGTCCAAACCCCTTATGCAAGAGTTAACCAGCATCTTCACTCTTTCATCCCTCACGCTGGTAAACTCTGGAACAATCTCCCTTCATCTGTATTTCCTTCTGCCTACGACTTGAACTCTTTCAAAAGGAGGGTATCAGGACACCTCTCCTCCCGAAATTGACCTTTCTTTCGGCCACCTCTTTTTATTCTTTTTTGGGAGCAGCGAGTAGCGGACTTTTTGTTTATAATTGTTTTGTTTTTTTGTGCCCTTGAGCTGTCTCCTTTGTTGTAAAAAAAAAAATAATAATTTTGATGTTGTTGTACAGTCATACAAACTTGCCCTTAGAAAAATGAATACGTTATGGCTATTAGTTTGGTGTGTGTGTGTGTGTGTGTGTGTGTGTGTGTGTGTGTGTGTGTGTGTGTGTGTGTGTGTGTGGCATCAAATGTTTTGCATCTCTCTTAGAAGTGAACTTCAAAATTTACGTTTAGGTCGGTTACGAGACGCTTTGGCTCGTGGCCTGAGCACCGGGCCGGAGCACGATGGGCACCACACGCCTTCACTTAGTTGGTTTTGCTTTATTCGAATAACTGAAAATTTACGCAAACTGTAAACCATAAATGTAGAAAAATATTTTTCTAAATCTAAATCCCTCCCTCCTGATAAGACAAACTGTGAACCACAATGCCTAACCCACCGCGCCGTGTAGAGGACAATGGTAACTCGCGGGGCAAAAATGTACGAACACACGTTATGAACCCTTTGGAGCTTCGCTGTCAGTGCCAAGTTATGCTGTTCATGCTCGTGTTGGTAACGTTATAATATAAATGCTTGGGTGATAATGGATAATATAATTATGCGCAAAACATACGTACTCGGTACTATCGCATGCTATTTCTAGTAATATTACAATCAATGGATGTGATAATTATGTCACCTAAACTAGATTAAGGAATATCAATCCGAAGCATTGCCTAATAACACACACACACACACACACACACACACACACACACACAGGAACGTCGCTATCACTACACATCATGGATTTTCTTTGTCAAAAGTCCTCATATTCGAGAACTTTACGGTTCACATCCAGTTACGATATTGGTGGTTATATTCAATTTCGGCTTGCAGTAAAATGTTGCTAGGGACAATACAAATTACGTACAGTTATTTAACGAAAACCTTATCAAGTGAAAAGTCACTTTTAAATGACTGTAAAGACAGCGAACCACTCGTGGCAAAATGTGACAATGTGCATTCACGGCTGGACACACCCAGCTCAATACTTAAGCACTCCAGACAAATCAATTTAGCAGAATGATCGTTTTCATCTTAACTACTCATAAAAGTCTACGAAGTAGCTACAAGGCTCACCCTTAATGAATACCACCTGGTGATGAACGAGGCGCAGCAGATGTGCTTGGTCCTCGCTTTCACTATCGCAAGACAACTGGCAGCGCTCCGCCTCAAATGTGACGTCACCACGGAACGCTTGCTTCGAGACACCGGCCTTCAGGTGAAGCAGTTTTGTCTCCGTCTAATAACTTGGAGTATTGAAGGCGCCGCCTCTTGCATGGCTCCACGACATGAACGTTGATAGTTCATGCGGCAGAAGGGAGATAAATCAGACACAAGCACAGTTCTGTGATAATAATCCCGCATCGCCGCAAACCATTAGCCGAGCTGTGCGGGGAGGGAGGCGGCGGGGATGACCAGACAGCGCCCTGAGCCTGGGACATAATTATGAGAACGCTTTTTGTGTTTTGTGTTGGCGGTAATGGCGGGTCGCGGCCTGTGAACAGTTTAGCTCCTGACGAGATGGCCGTGTGCTTTACATTTGAATACAGTCTGTATACTTCCCTAAACGATGCAATAACACATTACCAGCGATTTTTTTCAAGTTTCACGGGCGCGCCCGGCTGTATAGTGTCATATTTAGCGTCAGGGTGGGCTGTGCTCCTGGTGGAACACCATTCTGGTTAAGTCGTCTGTCTCTTTAGAGGGAGACTTTTAAGCCTCTCAGAGCAAAGAAGTGACGCGACTGTGAGGCGTTGGTTGTGTTGTGAGGTGGTGAGGCGAGCACAACTACAGGAAACGCTTGATGACATTGCTTAAATCGTGTACATGTAGATTATTTTCGTATAAACTAAAAAAAGAATCATTTTACTTCCTAACCTTTTCGTATGATAAACAGCCTTAAAGAATCAGCTAGGCACTAAACTCCTGAATCAGTCAGTCAGTCATCCACTAGACTAGATCAGCCAATCAGCACTGTCATCCCCACACCGTCGTCCCCCACTGATTGCCCACACACCCCGCGAGCTGCTCTCCTCCATGGGCCGGGTGGCGGGCGAGCAAATGTTCCCTCCTTCCCCGCCACCCGCCACTGCCGCGGCTGAGGGAAATTCGACTGCGACAACGGCAAAGTGCTCCTCCACAGACACAAGAGACGATGCCATTGTGGTGCTCTGGCGTGAAATACCCAAGTAATGTGCTGGGATGTAAACATGGAGGGGGAAAGAAAGAGGGGAGAGGAGAGGAAAGATGGAGACGAATAAGGAATAGATGAGTTGCGGCAGAAACATCTCAAGTAATGGACGTCTTTCTCTTTTGATTTTGCTGCGCCCTTGTCATTAAGCTGCGAAATTTGAAAAATCAACCGCTTTGGTGCGAATCGCCATAACTCCCTTATTTATGGGGCTACAGAAAGGTTATTGGTATCAATCGATGGCAAACTCCAAGAGCTATGTTTTGTAATTAGGGACTAGGCTCGAAAACTGACTTGAAAGGGTCGAAAATCAAATAAATTCGCAATAAAACGACTCGAAAAAAAACGTATTTTTGAGTTCCCAACCTTCAGACCCACTCTTTTTTTTTTTAGAATTTCAAAAACCTTATTTAACAAATGATTTAGCCCTGCCAATGTGCTTTCCAAAATGATGCATAACGTTTCTCTACGCCCAGTGGTTTCGTCGCTAGAGCTCGGAACGTAAACCCTGTCGAGACCGATTATGACGAACTCCAGACACTTTGACGTTTTTGTCTAGTGTGGCATTGCTATTGCCTCTAGAAGGCTGTAATTTGGTATGTTGCCCCTCATGGCATTGTAGTTTGACATAATCGAAGGATTTTTTGATAGCTCAATTCTAAGTTCGTCGTCGAGCCGTCACAAAATAGCTTGTTTTTCGGCCCTTTTGCCGTGATTTGGACACGTCTTAGTTTTTTGCTTATGACTTTTGTATTTATTTAATGTTTTCCAATTTTTCTTTTCTGATTATTAATCTGTATTAAAGGAGCTTTCTTTTCGCCACCAAGCACGCCTTTCTAGCTTCAGTAGTTTTCGCTCGAGCTCGACCGGATGTCACGACGAACATTCGGCGAATCTGACTTATTTCACGCGCCGCGACGAAAAACCTTCCTGAGGCCACAAAAATCAATATATCTGCATAAACATTCATATATGTGGTGTTTACGTGAGGCGTGTATGTGCGAGCGATTGTTGGATGCGTATGAATGAGCTGTGAGCGAGACACTTGAATGAAGCGTGGCAGTAAGTGAAACTGTTTCGTTGGTTCATTGGTTCATTCCTTGATTATATTAAGAGTTCACATCTTTCCTACCAATGCTTGGTAAATCAGACTGCATCCTGCCACTATATGAATACCTCCTCTCTTCGTTTATCTATCCTGCCATGAGACAGAAACTAAACATGGCGCAATGACTACAGCAACCTACAGCAGCCTGTAATCTTCCCGCCGTCACGTCGCAGCAGCACGATGGAGAAGCAGCTGGAACAACTGACGGCGCTCATGGCGAGGCAGATGGAGGAGGCACAGAAAAGAGAGGAGCGTCTAACATCACTCTTAGAGGGATTGGCGACGTCTCAACAAGCAAGCAGTGCTTCTGAAAACGGGGCAAACGCTACACCTCCTGGCGGAGCCGCAACGCGCACGCAAGTGAAGCAGCTCCAGCACATCGGGACCCCTGCACCACATCTCTCGTCCTCCGCTTCCTTGAAGGAGTTTGACGCCTGGCGCCATAAGTTCGAGGGATATGTGAAGCTCACCAGGATCAACTGCTTACCCCCCGACGAGCAACGATCGGCATTACTGGCACTTCTGGACGTCGACTGGGCAAGAACGCTGAGGTTCGGGTTAACAGTGCCTGACGAAGCGGATCTCAAGATTACGCTGGACGCCACTTGCGACGCCAGCGCAACGTCATCGTCGACAGGAGAGACTTCTACTCCCGTGTTCAGGAAGAGGGGGAGCCATTCGATGACTTCTTGTGCAGCATTAAGGAAATCGCCGCCTTTTGTGACTTTTGTGAGAGGTGTATGGACAACCGCTCGCGTGACAGAGTGGTAGTTGGCTCCCGTGACGGAGAAGCTGTTAAACGCATGCTGGAAGTGAAAGACCTAACGTAATAGAAAGCAGTGGACATATGCAGGGCTTCCGAAAACGCCCATGCGAACAGTGCCGTGCTACGAGGTCGCTCGAAGCTTACTCTTGCGAAAGTGTCTAACTACCGCCGTGACTGCCGGTCTCGAAGCTTCGAAGCCAAACCTGGACGGTGCTTCAGATGTGGGAAAACTCTACACAGTGACCTGAAGTTGTGTAAAGCGTTGGGTGAAGTGTGTTTCCATTGCGGTAAGGAGCACTTTGCAACAGTGTGCTGGTCAGTCCCTCAAGCCGAAGCGAGGAAGGAAAGAAAGCAGAAGTCAGAAACGTCTCAGAAAAAAGTGCACCAGCTATTAGCAGATGTTTACCTCAACGGTTCTGGTTCCCACGACCCACCCTGCTGGGAGTACTGCTGTCGAGTGGACTCCAGACTCCGGTGCAGAGACGACAGTGCTGGGGGAACACATTGCAGACTCCCTGGGCACACACAAACACATGCTACGACCTTCCGGCGACATGAATCTTCGGGCTGCAGGGCAACAACCATTGACATGCCTCGGATCTTTCTCCGCCGACCTTGAGCTGGGAAACAAGCGCACCACTACCACCGTTTCTGTCGTCAAGGAGGTAAGAGGTGCATTATTGAGTTGGTTTGACTCTGTTGCCTTGGGGATCCTGCCTGAGAACTTTCCCACACAGATCCAAGCAGTCAGCTGCGAACCAGGAGCTCCATTGGCAAGAAAAGGGTCCACGGGGTCACCCACCGACACTCCAGGCTCACTTGGTCGTCCGCCAGCTGTTATTCCTCGGTGACCACATGCTCGTGAACCCACCCCTGCCGAGCGGACAGAACACAAAGCAGGGGTAATCACCGCTTTCCCTAGAGTGTTTGGCGGATCAGAAACTCTCAGGGAGATATATGGAGGGCCCATGCGGATACAACTCACAGACGACGCTCGACCCTTTGCGGTACCTGCTGCTCGGACAATACCATACAACTGGCGTGAGAACATAAAGAAACAACTGGATTACGTGTTGGCTAAGGACGTCATTGCAGAGGTTGACTACCCAACGGCATGGTGCCAACCCATCGTTCCAGTCTCCAAGAAGCCATCAGGGGTAAGGTTGTGTGTTGACCTAACAAGGCTCAACAAATTCGTCAAACGACCCACATACCCCGTTCGCTCGCCTCATGACGCCATAGAAGCCATGGGTTCAGGAGCCAGATGGTTTACGACCATTGACGCCAAGATGGGGTATTTTCAGATCAGCATTGCGGAAGAAGACCAGGACCTTACCTGCTTCATCACTCCGTGGGGACATTACAAATTCAAGCGGGCAGTCATGGGCCTTGTTTCTTCCGGGGAGGAATATAACCGCTGAGGAGACCAGGCTGTAGGAGATGTGCAGCGCGCGTTGAAAATTGTTGATGACATCTTAGCATACTAAGAAGGGTGACCGTTCCAATCCCTCAAACTACCGCCCTATAGCTTTACTTTCCTGTCTATCTAAAGCTTTTCAATCAATCCTCAACAGGAAGATTCAAAAGCACCTTTCCACTTCTAACCTTCTATCTGATCGCCAGTATGGGCTCCGCAAGGGACGTTCTACCTGCAATCTTCTTGCTCTCTTAACTGACTCTTGGTCATCCTCTCTTAGCCGTTTCGGTGAAACTTTCTCAGTTGCGCTAGACATACCGAAAGCCTTCGATAGAGTCTGGCACAAGTCTTTGCTTTCTAAACTGCCCTCTTTCGGATTCTATCCCTCTCTCTGTTCCTTTATCTCCAGTTTCCTTTCCGGCCGTTCTATCTCTGCGGTGGTAGACGGTCACTGTTCTTCCCCTAAACCTATCAACAGTGGTGTTCCACACGGCTCTGTCCTATCACCCACTCTCTTCCTGCTATTCATCAATGATCTTCTTTCCATAACAAACTGTCCTGTCCACTCATACGCCGACGACTCCACTCTGCATTATTCAACTTCTTTCAATAGAATGCCATCTCAACAGGAAGTACACGACTCCAGACTGGAGGCTGCAGAACACTTAACCTCAGATCTTGCTATCATTTCCGATTGGGATAGAAGGAACCTTGTGTCCTTCAATGCCTCAAAAACTCAATTTATCCACCTATCAACTCGATGCAATCTTTCAAACACCTATCCCCTCTTCTTCGACAACACTCAGCTGTCACCTTCTTCAACACTAAATATCCTCGGTCTATCCTTAACTCAAAATCTCAACTGGAAACTTCATATCTCCTCTCTCGCTAAATCAGCTTCCTCGAGGTTGGGCGTTCTGTATCGTCTCCGCCAGTTCTTCTCCCCCGCACAGTTGCTATCCATATACAGGGGCCTTGTCCGCCCTCGTATGGAGTATGCATGTCACGTGTGGGGGGGCTCTACTCACACAGCTCTTCTGGACAGAGTGGAGTCTAAGGCTCTTCGTCTCATCAGCTCCACTCCTCCTATACTGATAGTCTTCTACCTCTTAAATTCCGTCGCGATGTTGCCTCTCTTTCTATCTTCTTTCGCTATTTTCACGCTGACTGCTCTTCTGAACTTGCTAACTGCATGCCTCTCCCCCTCCCTCGGCCCCTCTGCACACGACTTTCTACTCATGCTCATCCATATACTGCCCAAACCCCTTATGCAAGAGTTAAGCAGCATCTTCACTCTTTCATCCCTCACGCTGGTAAACTCTGAAACAATCTTCCTTCATCAGTATTTCCTCCTGCCGACGACTTGAACTCTTTCAAAAGGAGAGTATCAGGACACCTCTCCTCCCGAAATTGACCTCTCTTTCGGCCAACTCTTTTGATTCTTTTTTTTTTTTAGATGCAGCGAGTAGCGGGTTTTTTTTTTTAATTATTGTTTCATTTTTTTGTGCCTTTGAGCTGTCTCCTTTGTTGTAAAAAAAAATTATGATTCTTACAGAGAGCATCTAACCCATGTCATTTCTCTACTACAGCGGCGCGACAAGTTCGGCATAACTCTGAACGCTGAGAAGTTCAACTTTGCTGCACCAGAGGTAGACTACTGCGGCTACTGTATCTCCTGGCAAGGATACACAGTGGACGGTAAGGTGAGAGCTATCTCAAGCTTTCCTCTTCCACAGAACATCACCGACCTCCGTTCCTTCTTGGGGCTTGCAAACCAACTTGGAGGCTTTTCTCCTGCTCTTGCCGCTGCCGCGCAACCCCTGAGAGACTTTCTCAAGCCTCGCAACGTTTGGTGGTGGACATCTCAACACGAAGCTGCTTTTGAGGATGTAAAAAATGTAGTGGTGTCCCCGCCTGGCTTGGCACACTTTGATCCAGCATTACCTACCAGACTAGAAACGGACGCTTCCATAATGCATGGTCTAGGGTTCGTCTTAAGGCAGCGCCACGGAGATGACTGGAGACTCACACAGTGCGGATCAAAGTTCCTCACGGACGCTGAGTCAAGATACGCCGTCGTGGAGATGGAGTTAGCCGCCGTCGTGTGGGGCGTCCAGAAGTGTGGCACTTACCTTACCGGTCTGCCTCATCGTCCCCTAGTGTTTATTCTCAACAGCAAGCTCCTCAGCGAAATCGTGAATCCAAGACTGCAGCGTATGCGTATGAAGCTGTGCACTTACAGCTTCACTGCCCGCTGGCAGAGCGGTAAGTCTCACCTTTTCCCTGATGCTCTCGCTCGTGCCCCGATTCAAGACCCATCAACAGAGAACGACGACGTGGGTGCAGAGGAGGACCCTCTACATGCTACTGTGGAGGCTGCACTACGCGCCGGAGGAAGGAACGCAGCTTGCACCTCTCCAAGACCAGACACTAGCGAAGGTGCGTGCCGCTGCCTCCCGTGACTCTGAATACGCCGCCTTGCGTGACGTCATCATCACAGGGTTCCCAGAGCATCGTAAAGACTTGGAATGTATGTTGCTACCTTACTGGGGTGTGCGTAGCATGCTTGCTGTGGATGATGACCTAATTGTATACGGTGCGCGTCTCCTGATTCCTCATAGCCTGCGACGCGAGACGCTTGAGAGGCTGCATGACGGACACCAGGGTGTGGCCAGGGATCGACAGTGATATCACAAACATAGTTTCCTGTTCCATGTGCCGATCACTCTTGCCTAGCCATCAGAACGAGCCATTATGGCAAGATGACGATCCGCCAAGTCGCGTCTTCGAATCAGTGTCTGCAGACTACTTCCACATAGCCTCGTTTACGTCGACCGCCTCTCCGGGTGGCCATACGTGTGTTCCTGCTCCATACCAGCATCTGCTGTTCAATTAGTATGTTTCTTACGTTCTGTTTTTGCAGATACTGGTGTATCTGTTGTTATACGAACAGTTCACCTATTCCACCCTCCGCCGCTTCCTGGCCCGCTGGGGGGTGGAGCACCGGGTTACCTCTCCATATAACCCAAGGACCAACGGGCACCCAGAGGCTGCTGTGAAGATCGTCAAGAAGCTAATCTCCACCACTATCATGGACGGTAGACTGAACTGTGACGACTTCGCACGCGGCCTGCTGGAGCTGAGGAACACACCGCGTGCAAATGGAAGGTCTCCTGCCCAGGTCCTGTTCGGCCACCCACTACGGTCAACCGTACCAACACACCACCGATCATTCGCGCCCGAAAGGCAACATGCAGCGGATGTGTGTGACGCCAAAGTCTGCGTCAGCAGGACAAGGAGCGCCACGACGCGACGGCTCGTACACTTCCCGTGCTGCGCATCGGATCGTCCGTGGACATGCAGGACCATGTCTCAGGACGGTGGGATCGGATGGGCGTAATAGTCGGCGTCGGGAAACGGAGAGACTATCTGGTGAAGATGGGGAGCGGTCGGACTCTCTGGAGGAATCGCAAGTTTCTCCGCCGTCATCGCCCCATGGTGCCGGCGAGCATCACTCCAGGCAGTCAGCATCATGTGGAGGCGTCTGGCGCCGGGGACTAGCGAAGGCCTTTAGCAGCGCCTCCTGACAAGGACAACATTCCCGCGCCCCTGCGTCGCTCTGCACGACAGCAACGGGAGCCTCAGCGCCTGACGGTGCGATGGGACTCACAGACGTACGATGGCGACGCATCTTCAGACGACAGGGACTCCTGAAGCATCCCTGACGTCTTGAGGGAAGGTGTGGTGTTTACGTGAGGCGTGTATGTGCGGCCGATTGTTGGATGTGTATGAATGAGCTGTGAGCGAGACACTTGAATGAAGCGTGACACTAAGTGAAACGGTTTCGTTGGTTCATTGGTTCATTCCTTGATTGCATTAAGAGTTCACATCTTTCCTACCAATGCTTGGTAAATCAGACTGTATCCTGCCACTACATTAACAAGTCGAACCGCACCTCCTCTCTTCGTTTATCTACCCTGCCACCCTGCCATGAGATAGCAACTAAACAATATATTAACACTTCAATATGTTGACTATCTTGTATTAAAACAGTTTTAAAATATCTATATGAAAAAGTTACTATTTTCATATAATCATTTCACTATATAAATCAACCTATTGGAGGAGGAGGAGGATAACAAAATAGTGGGGTAAAAAGAAACAAACAGGATGGGAAGAAGAGGAGAAGGAGAAGGGAGATGATAGGGGAAAGGAGAAGAGGTATGAAGAAAGTTGAGAGGAGAACAGGTATGAAGAAAGGAGAAGCAAAACCGGAAAAAGAAAAGGAAAAAGAAGTGAGGGGAATGAGGAACAACGTAGATGTTTGTGTATATGAATGGGAAAAATGGAGTAAGGAATGGAGAATAAAGAATGCGGGGGAAAACTTGAAATTGCTTGGGGGGAAGAGAAAGGGAAGGCAGTTGAATTTTGGGCTCGTGTGAGAGTTGAAAGCTGGAGAGAGGGGAGGAATACAACAAGAGGAGGAGGAGAGAATGACGAAAAACGAGAAAGTTGGGAAGGAACACAAAATACATAAATGCAGGAGGAGAGGAAAGGTTTCAGGATAAATGAGCAAACATTTTCAGTGAGATAAGAGATGGTAAATATCATTAAGTAGGGAGAAAACGAGGAAATGCAGGTAGGAGGAATCGAAATAAACCTTATGATTCTACAGAGAAAAAGAGAGCAGGGAAAGAAATAAAAAAAATGGAAAAGAAGGGAAAAACACAGAGGATCGGAAGATTTAGAGAGAGGGGAATGCCACAGATAGGAAGCAAGGAAAGAGCTGGAAATACATACATACCTATTTTCTGGGAGAGAGGGTTTTGCAAGGGATGAGGAGGCAGGGAAGGAAGACAAGAGGGTTGGGGAGTGAGTGAGGGAGAGTAAGGGGAGTGCAAGTTGTGGCAGCTAAACGTGAAGTTAAGGGTATATACGCTATGGCTGCGCGTGGCCTCGGTGCTCATCTCCGTCGTATTAGCCGTTGAGCTTGTGGTAGGCAAGAACCTATTACCCCGGGATACAGGGCCAGTGTGACATCCGTGTTACCTTAATTTACTTTCCTCGGGTTTCCCCAGGTACTAATCTGTCGCCCAATGCAAAAGGGAGGATGAACAGTCGGGTGAGCTACGTGCCCACTGCCCGGGCTGGGATGCGAGCCCGGGTCCGCGGATTCGTAGCAAGGCACGCTAAATACTTCACCACGGAGAGGCTAGTGACGGCAAACTAAGGGAGCAAAGGAAGGCTGAGGGAAGATTGGCCACAATGAGGGTAGTGGTCAACGACCACTCCTGTCCTGTGCCTCTCCAGCCAGGCCTGGGACTGGTGCCCTATAGAGACCCGAACACTCCAACACTACTACTTCCCCGAGGACGACTCACTCAAACCACAGCCGGCCCCCTCATTTCATTGTTTTCTTATTTTAATTGAGTAACTTTTATTCTCTGTACAATGGCTGACACTGCGAGATAATTCGTTCATTATAGTTATCATTATCATTATTATTATTATTATTATTATTATTATTATTATTATTATTATTATTACTTACAGTTACAGCATTTTCATCTTGGGTGACGGAACATAATTTTGTGGTCCTGAGAGGGTTGTTTCGGGGGAGGTGAATGCGTCAGTCTTACACATTCACCTCCCCCGAGACAACCCTCTCAAGACCCCAAAATTATGTTCCGTCACCCAAGATGAAAATATTTGTAGAAAAAACTTACAAACCGGGAAGGGGGGACGGAGGCAAAAATGAGAAGAAAAAAAAAAAAAGAGACGGACGGAAAGATCAACAGAGATTTATGAGAAGAAGGAGGAGATAAAGACGGAAGGGGAACGAAGGGAAGGAAAGAACGGAGACAGGAGAAACAGAGAAGGGGAAGAAAGACTGGAAGATACGGGAGAATTACAAAAAAGGAAAGAATGGAATAAATATAGACCAGAAGGAGAGAGAGAGAGAGAGAGAGAGAGAGAGAGAGAGAGAAAGGGAAAGAAAGATTAAAAGAAACATGCTTTTTTTACTTTTTACATCTCGGCCTGTAGCGCCGGTAGGCTTTCTTGAGGGGCCTGGTGGTCGGCCCAACCCCGTCATGGCGCAGGCAATTTTTATAGTGGTGCCAGTTATGCTTGGCTCATGCTGCCCCCCGTAACTCATTCTTGATTCACTTGGACGGTTTCTTCTAGAGTCTGGGTTGATGGGTGGTCTTCAGGACAGCATATGGGTAGTCTTAGGCCACTCGGCGGTGACTGAAAAATCCCAGTTGGTAGCGTGGGGATTCGAACCAACGGTGTCCATGGCGCCGTGAATGCTAGGCCCGCACGCTAACCACTCAGCCACCGCCAACCCCCAAATGGTGAATAGGGGCTAAATATAGAGAGGAATCCAAGACACGGGGTGGGAGTTCAAGAAAAGAGAGAAAAGATAGAAAATGAAAAGATAACAAAACATAAAGCAGAAAATAAGACGAGCGAAAGAGGGTATGGTATGTGGGAGAAGCGATAAGGAAGTCTTGAAAGAATGAGATACGTATGAAGAGAGATGAAATGCTACCAGGGGAGTCCGAAGAGGAGGAGACAGAAATAACAAAAGATGAATTGAGAAAAGGGAGAAAATGTGAGGAAGGAAGCGCGTGGATGATGGGCTAATATAGGGAAGATACACAGAGGGAGGGAGGGAGAAAGGAAGTGAGGGTAGAAAGCTATTTGAAAAGACTTAAAAGAAAAGTTTAGAAGGAGTAGGCGAAGGTGGAGGTGGAGCAGGAGGAGGAGGAGGAGGAGGACGACACATTAAAACATGGAAATGCAGGCAACAGAAAGCCTATTGGCTCATTACGAGGTTGTCCGCTCTGGTGATTGTATCTGCTCAACAGCCACTTAGTGCCCGCAGAGCAGATAAGAGCACCTCGATATTCAGTGTACTCCCGTCGCAATGTAATGAGGGTCGACTCGATTTTTGAAAGAGTTCATGATATTCGCATTTACTACTTCTGAGGGAAGATTGTTCCAGTGGCGGATGACTCGGTTTGAGAAGAAACTCCTGCCAATGTCTGTGCTATATCGATTCGACTGAATGAGTATGCCATTATTTATAATTCTTGAGTTTGTTTGCAATTCAAAGAACTTTGAGTGATCGACGTTGTTGAACTTTTTCAGGTACAGTCGGCTATAGAGAGTAGTGTCACACTGTCCAGTAAGTTTCGTTCAGAAAGCGACATCTGGCAACCCCTCCACACGACATGAAAATTATTATATCCTATCGAAATCGTACTGTTGTGGTGATCGTTGGTCACAGGTGCACTCTACATAATTTTAAGATAGATATTTATTAAAAGTGCCCGTCGCTAACGCTTAATAAATATTTTTTCCTTAGGCTCTGTCGCTACATTTTGACACGAGGTTTTAGTTTCGGTGAAATTTAGTCAAGAGCAATTCTAAGTTGTTTATCAAACTATGATACATTTAAAGATATACTGCACTTATTAGGGGAGATTGTTATGCCTTTTAACTAAAAACAAAAAATCCCTGACAGCCGAGATCTTGTTTTTTATTAAAAAATGTATACCTAATAATAGGATATAAACGTTCACATGATGACGTCGTCGACCGCGGGCTTTGACGGCGCGGCCATGGAGCGCAGAGGTGAAACGACGCTGGAGCAGCGGTATTCTATTAAAGCCCTTATGTCTGCAGGCACTGCAGTTGAGCTGTCACGTCAGTGGCTGTGGAAACGTATAATTTTTAATACCTAAAAAAATAGGAGAGAGAGAGAGAGAGAGAGAGAGAGGCTGGGTGGGGACGGGAGACATGTCCATCAGCGACAAACCAAGGGGTCACCTAGTCAGCGACGCGCCGCGCTCAACACACACACACACACACACACACACACACACACACACACGTATTTATACTTAGATATTACGTTATCTTCACGGAGAAATGATTTTAAATTTATAATGATCTCCTGAATTGTCTTTGAGGCTTTATAGTGACGGGAATTAAGGCTGCGAGTTAAACAGACCCTCAAGCCTATTTGCTGTTTGATGGTAAGGAGCATTAGTCACCGCCTGCCTTCGTGAAGGACAGCATTGCACACGGAATTTGCAAAGTTTAATAAGAAAAAGTGATTCAGACTGTTCGTGATGTTTTACCTTGTCATCATCATCATCATCATCATGTAGAAGATATTCATTATCGCATTTTTAAATTGAATTCATGTAATCTGGTATATTTCTAACTACATTATATTATAATATAATATAATATTATACAATATTATAGTTTCACGGTCACACACACACGGTACACACTGAAACGCGTGACTAACATCGCCAGTGAATGCGTCACCGTGGTATAGTTGCCAGATACCGCCACCAGGCTAAACATTCTGAAAACCGTGACACTACTCTCTATCGTCGACTGTACTTGAAGACTTGACTCATATCCCCTCGTGGGCGCCTTTTCTCCAGCGTAAAGATATGAAGTCGCTTGAGTCTTTCCTCGTATGGTTGAGCCCTCAAGGTTGGAATCATGTTCGTGGATCGTCGTTGAACTCTTTTCAGTAATTCGATGTCCTTTCTGTAGTTAGGATACCAGAACTGCACCGCATACTCGAGGTGCGGTCCTACCATGGAATTGTACAAGGATAGCATTACATCTGGCGTTTTACATTCGAGGTTCCTCGCTATGACTCCGAGCATAGCGTTGGCTTTGTTATATGCTTTTTTACAGTGATTCGCGTGTTTCAGGTTACTGCTGATAATGACTCCAAGCTCCGTTTCCTCCTGCACCGCCTGCAGAGGTTTTCCATGCATGATGTACGTGTGGTTACTATTTCTGGACCCAATGTGCATGACTTTGTACTTGTCAACTTTGAAGGACATTTGCCACTTTTCAGACCATTCGATGATTTGATTAAGGTCCTTTTGGACGATTTCGCTGTCGGTCTTTGTGAGGCCCTTTCCACCTACCTTGGTGTCGTCAGCAAATTTCGATACTCAGGATTTCAGTCCTGTTTCTAGGTCGTTGATATATATGATAAAGAGGATGGGTCCCAGGACCGATCCCTGAGGCACTCCACTCGTAACTGGAAGCCACTCGGAGGCCTGTCCGTTGAGTAGCACTCGCTGTTTTCTGTCGGTTAGCCAATCTCTTATCCAAGCGATCAGATTAACTCCAATACCCGCAGATTATAGTTTATTAAAGGAGTCGTTCGTGTGGTACTTTGTCGAAGGCTTTCTGGAAGTCCAAGTATATAACATCACTGGGAATGTGATCGTCCCAGTTCTTATAATAATTATTTACCTTGAAAGAAGTCCAATAGATTAGTTAGGCAGGAGCGCTTGTTTCTGAAACCTTGCTGGGTGTCGGAAATTATATTATTGTCTTCTAGAAACTGAACAAGTTTGTTTCTAATAATCTTCTCGAGTATTTGGCCTGCCACTGATGTCAGACATATGGGCCTGTAGTTTAATGTAACGCTTTTGTCTCCTTTTTTGAAAATCGGGGAGACGTTCGCCATCTTCCAGTCACCTGGGACTTTCTTTAGTTGTACTGACCGGTGAGTATGTTAGTTATGGTTGCATACATAAACGGAATCATATTTCTCTGCGTCCTGTTTGTCTATTTTCACGGCAGACAGTGAACTTTTCACGTAGCATATTACGCCACCCCCTTGTTTGAACGTTTGTTTTTTGTGAAAGCTTTCATATCCTGAGAACGACAGTTCAGATACTAAGTGTGCAGAATTGGCCCAAGTCTCTGTGATGGCTACTACATCCGGTTTCTCTGTTGCAATATAGAGGTTTTGCAGCTGACGTCATAAGTGGGGGTGCAGGGGTAGCGCGGGCCTGAACGGCTATCTTGGTGGTCAGTGGGGGTATCACTTATCAAAGCAAACCTTGGTGGCGGCTGCACAAGTGCTCTATGTATTCGTCAAGCGATACGTATGCTGTGCGGTTGGATGTTCTAACCGACACGAGAGAGATACTGTGTTATTTTATAGATTTCCAGCGAATCCAGAAGAGCGGGGGAAGTGGATCTATAGCAGCTGTTAGGAGGGAAAACTGGCGGCCGTCTGCCTCATCTCGACTCTGCAGTGCTCATTTTGTCAGAGGTAAATATTACAGGCAAGACTGATATCAGATTATTACATGGGGTAACACTCATTTAGGTATTGCCCCGGGTCCCTTAGCTTATTGTGTGGCGGGGGATTACTCTGGAACGGGATTTACATGAGCTGGCGGAGGTAAACAAGCTGGCGGAGATAAACACCCGTGGCGGCGCTCAAGCAGGGGAAGAAAATAGGAAAGGAAATTCAGTGGAGGCAAAGTGCACAGAAGGACAGAGCTCAGTGCTGGGTGGAGTATATAAGTGTACGCAGGGAAGTGACCAAGAGTGCGTAGTGTAAAGGCGGCTTTACACCTGGCAATTACTAGTCGGCAATACAGGCGCGGCTGCATTTTTGGTCTGGGTCTGGGTCTAGGTCTGGAAACCCTTCTCGCGGCAAGTTTTCTGCAGCTGAGCGCGTTCGTCTTGTATTGCCGACTGGCGGCTGAGTACAACATGTCGGCGCCAATAAAACAAGAAATGACAGGTACAGACAACAATTAGATTTTGAGCCAGGAGGCCGAGGTGGCATTATTAGAAGAAGTGAGGCAGCATAGATACTTGTGGGATCCACAAGATAAGCTGTATGAGAAGCTGAGTCTACGCAAAACAACTTTTGAGAGAGTGGCAGCAACATACGAGAAATGTTTATCTCTTTGCGAGATATCGAAGGAGGTAAAGAACGATTATTTTCGTGTATTATATAATCACACTATGTAATGCCTGGAGGTTGCGATGGCATGTTCCTCCCTTCTCCTTTGTTGTTAAATGCAACAATGAACAATCAATCAATCAATCAATACTACTGAAGGTAAAACTCGTTTACTTAAAGTATTTCTACAATATTAGGCTAATGGACCAAACTCATTGTGGTTTTAATATAGGGTAGTAGCCTTTTGGGATGTCTGGGATGAATTCATGCCCTTGCATTTACTTGCAGCTAGTTTACGTCTTGATGCTCCCGGCGGCTCCTCCCACGTGTAAACGTACTTGCTCCCGAGAGCACCCAGCTGGTCTAGCCGCTAGATCGTCGCGGCTGTATTGCCGGCCAGGAATTGCCAGGTGTAAAGCCGCCTTTAAGGTGACTTGCCGTCACCTGCCCTCACCTGTCGTCACTTGCCCTCCTTCACCTGTTTGCCTGCCTGTGCTGCCCAAGGATGAGATACATAGTTTGCCTCTCATTCTTGGTGCTGCCTACCTGGGCATCACTGGTCAGAAACAGGAGATTGGCCAGGCAGAGGGACAGCCAGTCAACCGACCAGCCAGACAGTCAGCCAACCAAACAATCAGCCAATCAACCAGCCAACCAATCAGCCAGTCAGTCAACCACCTAGTCAGTCATCCAGTCAACCAGTCAGCCATCCAGTCGGTCAGTTTACCAATCAGCCAGCCAATCAACCCACCAGACAACCAGTCAACCAGATAGCCAGCCAGCTATACCTCCAAAAGCACGGATTTTTTCGATGTATCTTAGCTTCGCAGCATTCTCAAGCGATCTCGCGTAATCACTTAACACAAATGATGCTGAAGAACCTGCCACTTGCCACTTGGGGATGGGGCACACGTGGTCCGTCTGCTGGGGAGATGACCACCAGCGGGTTTGGAGACGACGCACAAGGTGCAGACGACGCTATTTCGTGACGTCACTGCAAAACCTGGCCCTTTTGGGTATCAAGCTACGTGCATTTGAGTACAGAACTGAAATATGAGTCCTGTTTTTGTCACTTCAAGTTACATTGGTTTGGTTATTGAGCCCGTTGTTGGTTGCATTGTTTATCACCGTCTGTATTACGGGTATTACTGGTAGGCTGATCAAGTGCTCCCTTTGCCCCGCCCTCGCTTGCAGTTTTTTTAAAGACTTTTAGAAAAAAAATCAACTGCATCGTTCAGCAACCTTTCATGACGTGCTGAACCTACCTCATTCAGGTGGAGTCCGTCTTCACGGAACAAAAACGAACTTTCAGTGAGGTGATGCCAGGCACTGGTGAATGTTACGCCCTCGTCATTGCAAAGTTCCTTCAGACTTGTGCTGATGCTGTATGCTTTAGTGTTGAAGCCGGCGAACGCTTTGAACCTCGGTGGGATTCCTGAGAAAATAATGTGAGTGGACTTTTTCTTGCCCCATATCCCTCCAGCCAAAGCTGGCAGCAATGGAAAAAAAAGCATGCAGCATGGAAAAACTGCATGGAAATTATGAAGGAAACAGGAAAGGACTACCATTACTGCTTCACCTAACCGGGCGATAAAAACGGACAAAGACACCAGTATTCGAAAGAACTTAACGTTATTAAGACAATGAGTAATATCTAAGTTGCTGGTTGGATTCAAAATACTTGTCTAATCTATTCTTGAAGGCCGTAACTGTTGTACTATCAACGACATCACAGGGTAGCGAATTCCGATTTCGTGGGTAAATAATATATATATATATATATATATATATATATATATATATATATATATATATATATATATATATTTATATATATATAATTTTTTTTTTCAACAAAGGAGACAGCTCAAGGGCAAAAAAAGAATATTTAAAAAAGCCCGCTAATCGCTGCTCCTGAAAAGAATCAAAGGAGTGGCCAAAGAAAGGTCAATTTTGATACCCTCCTTTTGAAAGAGTTAAGTCGTAGGCAGGAGGAAATACAGATGAAGGAAGATTGTTCCAGAGTTTACCAGCGTGAGGGATGAAAGACTGAAGATATTGATTGACTCTTGCATAAGGGGTTTGGACAGTATAGAGATGAGCATGAGTAGAAAGTCGTGTGCAGCGGGGCCGCGGGAGGGGGGGAGGTGTGCAGTTGGCAAGTTCAGAAGAGCAGTCAGCATGAAAATATCGATAAAAGCTATAAAGAGAGGCAACATGGCGGGGGAATTTAAGAGGTAGAAGACTATCAGTATGAGGAGGAGAGCTGATGAGACGAAGAGCCTTTGACTCCACTCTGTCAAGGAGAGCTGTGTGAGTGGAGGCCCCCCACACATGAGATGCATACTCCATACTCCATATAGTAGCCTATGGGTAGGAAATGGGTGTCAATGTTGATGATATGCTGGAAATAATATTATTAATACCGTACTGTCATATATATACAGTTGATTGTGAGTTAATGCAATAATATCGCAGACAGCTGTGAAGTTACTTTGTGAGGTCACTGACTATGTTTTTATCAAATAGTCTAGGAGCTGCCCTCCGCGGTCTACAATGTAACTAAACAGCTGTCTGCGGCAATATCAATTATTTGAAACTCAAAATCACCTATGAGCATAGCTGGGCGTTATCGCGATAAGTTATCGCGATACTTTATCGCTGATAACAAAATCGGATTATCGACCATCCGCTACTTATTTAAATATATATCGGTATCTTCGTTACTTTTGTAACCAAACTAGCGATAATCGCTACTTTTTTTTCCGCCTTTCAGAAAAAAAAACCGTTGTCTCCCTACTGCGCATGCGTGGCCCGGTGTTGTATGAAAAAACTTCGGGGTATGAAATAGCTTCGGTGATGAGATTTCATACTTAGATCATGAAATTTAAAACACTAGGTTATTTTTTTATGATACTCAAAAATCAATATATCATAGAGAAAAATCATTTAACTTTGCCCCCAAAAATGATTATTCACTGCCTCAAATTTGATATTCCATATTCGTTTGTGACCATGCCATGATACTGAAGGTACCCGGTGTTGTGTTATTTGGTGTCTCACCGTCAAAAGCTGGCGCTTTTGCTCACAAACACTGGTCTCTCGTGAACTGCGCATGATCAGACCATTAAGTGTAGACCTGTACAGTCTCACAATGCTTTTTTAACACATTAAGAGTTGCTGGAAAGCTGAATCAAACATACAGCACCACCATCCTCGCTGTTTCTAGAACGACACTCTGTACATATAAATACAACTCGTACAGAGTGTCGTTCTAGAAACAGCGAGGATGGTGGTAGTGGTACTATATGTCTGATTCAGCCTTCCAGCAACTCTTAATTACGGTTTAAAAGCTTTGTGAGACTGTACAGGTCTACGCTTGCTGGTCTGAGCATGCACCGTTCACGAGAGACCAGTGTTTGTAAACAATTTTTGACGGTGGAGACGCCAAATAACACAACACCGGTTCAGGCATTTCTAGTATTACTGTTCATATGTACGTGTCAACGTGTGGTTTTAGGGTTTTGTAAATCTCCTAAAATACAGATAATGAAAATTTGAATTCATCAATGTTGTTCGATCTGAAATATCAATATAGTATCGTTTTCGCCTATCGGACTTATCGCTAGCTAGTATCGGAATTGTGGATTTATATCGGTTATCGGTTATCGGTTATCGCCTATATTTGTGTCTCTAGTTAACGAATATCGGTTATCGCCGTTAAGGTTTTTCATTATCAGTTATCGGTTATCGGGAATAAGGTTTTCTGTTATCGTGCCCAGCTATGCCTATGAGTCATAATTGACCCTTGTCTACTGATGAATGACAAGTAATAATAATAACAATAACACCCAACAAGAAGAGTGTGTGTGTGGGTGGGTGTGGGCGGAGTATTAAATATTGCTTTAATAATGAACACATACTAAACATGTTAATTGACAAAAGAGATGCTGGAGTGCACATCAATTTTACGTACATAAACATGGAGAGAGAGAGAGAGAGAGAGAGAGAGAGAGAGAGAGAGAGAGAGAGAGAGAGTGTTTTTCTTTCGTCAAGGGCAAAGCAATATAAAGAGAACGGGAGACATGGCAGCGTATTTAGGGTGACATTCATTTCCTTCTATTCCTCATCAAATGTTTTCCGTGTTTTTGTTAAACTTTATCTTTTTTCTCTTCATTTTTGGTGTAACAGGTCTCTTCTCTTCAATGAGACATAGTTAATTAGTGAAGGAGCTGATTAAATAGTTAATTGAAAGGATATATATATATATATATATATATATATATATATATATATATATATATATATATATATATATATATATATATATATATATATATATATATATATATATATTGGTTTATTTTATTCTTTCCTTTCTTTTCTTTTCATTTTTAATTTTATTTTCTTCTTTGATGTTTTATTTTATTTTTGTTCTTTTCTGCTTTTATATAATTTTCTTTTCTTCATGTTCTTATTTTTACCCCCCTCTTGTGATGTCCTTTGGTCCGGGTGAGCCTCTTTCACCAAGGAAGAGACCCAGTCGTCATTTTCTTGATGTTATTGAGACCCGAAAATGTGGATGATGACATTTTCCTTTTTAAGATGTTGTGTTTCTATCGTATTCTTTTTTCTGGTGTTCTTTATTCTGTATTTTCCTTGTGCTGGTTTTTTCTCTTCATTTTCCTTTTTCTGATGTTGTTTCTATTGTATATCGGCTTTTCTTGGTGCCGTATCCTGCTACAGACGAGTCTCCTTCACCCCAAAGAAGCCTCGCCCGTACCAACATACCACACCAAACGCCTGTGTGCTAGATTATTATTTATATAATTTGTTGTTGTCGTTGTTGTTGTTGTTTTCCCTTTGTTGATGTTGTGTTTCTATGTGATCTTTCTCCTGGTATTCTTTTTCTGCATTATCCTTTCTCCGGTGTCATTTTTCTTTATTTCCCGTGTGCTGGTGTGGTGTGGAGTTTTCTGCATCGCCTTTTCGTGACGCGGTATCTTGCTACAGCTGAGTCTCTTTCACCCCAGAGAAGGCTCACCCGTTCCAACATACCACACCAAAGTCCTTAATCCTAGTTGTTCGTTTTGCTGATGTTGTGTTTTGTATCTGATTTCGTTTTCCTGGTACTCCTTTTCTATATTATCCTGCCTCCGGTGTTATTTTTCTTAATATGTCGTGTGACTGTGTTGTGTAGAGTATCTACATCGCCTCTACCTGGTGCCGTATCTTTGTGCTTTGTCGATAAAAACACGTCGCAATAACTCGTTATCCTTTCTTTGTTTCCAAAATGTTGATTTCTTTGTTGATAAAAACATATCACAATAATTCGTTATCCTTTCTTTGTTTCCAAAACGTCGATTCCTTTGTCGATAAAACTAAACCAACTCAAAACCACATTTTCCTTTCTTTGTTTCCAAAAATGTCGATTCCTTTGTCGATAAAACTAAACCAACTCAAAACCATATTTTCCTTTCTTTGTTTCCAAAATGTTGATTCCTTTGCCGATCAAAACACGTCGCAGTAACTCGTTATCCTTTCTTTGTTCTCAAAAAGTCGATTCCTTTGTCGATAAAACTAAGACATCGCAACAACTCATTTTCCTTTTATTAAAGGTCAGTATCCCACCCCGACATTTACGTCAGGGTCAGCATCCCACCCCGACATTTACGTTAGGGTCAGCATCCCACCCCAACATTCAAGCTGGGGTCAGCATCCCACCCCGACAATTAAGTCAGGGTCAGCATCCCACCCCAACATTCAGGCTGGGGTCAGCATCCCACCCCGACAATTAAGTCAGGGTCAGCATCCCACCCCGACAGTTAAGTCAGGGTCAGCATCCCACCCCGACAGTTAAGTCAGGGTCAGCATCCCACCCCAACATTCAAGATGGGGTCAGGATCCCACCCCGACAATTAAGTCAGGGTCAGCATCCCACCCCGACAATTAAGTAAAGGTCAGCATCCCATTCAGAGCTGAAAATGTGGATGATGACTTTTTCCCTTTTAAGATGTGTTTCTATCGTATTCTTTTTTCTGTATTTTCCTTGTGGTTGTTTTCTCTTTCTTCATTTTCCTTTTTCTGGTGTTGTTTCTATATCGGCTTTTCTTGGTGCATATCCTGCTACAGACGAGTCTCCTTCACCCCAAAGAAGGCTCACCCGTGCAAACATACCACACCAAAGTCCTTAGTCCTAGTTGTTCGTTTTGCTAATGTTGTGTTTTGTATCTGATTTCTCTTTTCTGGCATTCCTTTCTGTATTATACTGCCTCCGGTGTTATTTTTCTTTATGTGTCGTGTGACAGCGTTGTGTAGAGTATCTACATCGCCTCTACCTGGTGCAGTATCTTGGTACAGCGGAGTCTGCTTCACCCCAGAGAAGGCTCAACCATACCAATTTTCCACACCAAAGGCCTTCATGCTGGATTTTTGTATGTATTTTTGTTTTATTTTTTCCTTTTTCTCATCTGTGCTTCTATCTTATCTATTTCCTGGAATTCCTTTCCTGCATTATCCTATTTCTGATGTTCTTTTAGTTTATTTTCCTTATTTTTTGTGTTTTTCATCTGTAATATCCCTGTCGTGGAGTTGTTCTGAAATTGCCTTTCCTTGGTGCTGTGTGCTGATACGAGTGAATCTCCTTCACCCCTGAAAAGACCCGCCCATACCAACACACAACACCAAACGCACTCCCCTCCCCCGCCCCTGGACACTCGGAATCTATGGTACCGCCATGGACGCCCCGAGGGAGACGAGACGCCCTGCCGAAACCCCTGAGCCCTGCGACGCTCGCCAGGGAGACCTTGGGCTTCCTGACGCTCCCCAGCACCGCTGAGGCGGGGAAGGGCGGGAACTCCAGACAATTGCAGAATAACTCCAGACGGGAATATTAAATAAATCGTAAACACCGTGACGGCGCAGAAGCTACGTTTGTCGAGTCTGGGATGGCAGGACGCCGACCAAATGATTTCGGGGCGACATCCGTTTCCCTCTTTGTGTCTGATTTCTCTCAATGTTTTTTGAGAGAGAGAGAGAGAGAGAGAGAGAGAGAGAGAGAGAATTTTAATAGGTACAATGCTTTCGTAATGCTTCTATCGGTTGATATTGTTGTTATTACCAATATCTATCTATCTATCTACTCCCCCACCCTACGCCCCCCCCACCCCCAACACACACTGCGTGTGTATATGTATGTACGGTATTTATGTGTGTGTGTGTGTGTGTGTGTGTGTGTGTGTGTGTGTTTCTCTCTCTCTCTCTCTCTCTCTCTCTCTCTCTCTCTCTCTCCGATAACATGTGACCTTGCTAGGCCTAATGGTATTGAAGACATCTGGATCAGCGTATAATGTTGAAATTTACCCTCAGTTATAACTGGTTGCGTCTACCGACACCCTAAAGCCCACCAAGAAACCTTTGACTATATACTTAAGAGCTTGATAAATATGTGCCTGAAAACAAATGGTTTTATATGCTCGGTGACTTAAAGGATGATTTACTATCTAACGGCAATAAATTAAGGTCCATAATATGTATAAATAAATTACACCAGATTATTGACAGACCTACCCGTGTCACCCCTCAGTCAGCCACACTTCTAGACATCATTGTTACTAACAAACAGGACACAATAATACACAGACATAATATCTAATACTAGAGCCGACCATGACCTTGTAAGAGCTACGGTTAACATCACCAAACCTAAACGCAAGCCGGAAATGTGAACTTTTCGTCATCTCGGGGCTTACAGCAAAGACATGTTCCGTGATACCCCATTAAGCGATACTCTCGCCCTAAATGAAATTCCCTCTACAGACAACGTAGCCATCCAGATACACACCTTCACGTCTGTACTCTCAAATTGCTTGGAACAGTGCACTCCTTTTGTCACCAAAGAAATAAATAAGCCTTTCCCCCCCTGGATTAACGACGAAATTCGCTCAGCTATGTCAACACGAAACACCCTTCAAGCGCGCCTAAAACAGAATCGATATAATGTTTAATTACTAGAGCAGTATAAACACCAACGAAATATAGTAAAGTCATTACTGCGTAAAGGTGAACAATCATATTACCGAGAAAAAATCTACGACTGTAGAGGCAATTCAGCGGCCACATGGAAAATAACAAAAGATATCACACTCAACAAAAAAGAAACTAATAAGAATAAATTCATAAACGAACGTGAAATGGCGAATAAATTCAATTAACTGTTTGTTAACGTGGGGGAACGCACCTTCGTAACAACACAAAATAATCTCAATATTACAAATCAAAACCGTATTATCCCCCAGCAAGATGTAAATCACAATCATCTTTTCAGACCCAGCCCCGTAGACATGAACACAGTCATATTAACTATTAAAAACCTAAAGAACACTAACTCAGTCAGTTCAGATTGAATTACACTTCGGTACATTCAAGATTCACTACCATTTGCGATCACATACATTATTACAACGGGAAAATTCCCTACCATGTGGAAACATACTACTGTGACTAGTACTGTCATACCTATCTATAAAAACGGAGACTGAGCGAACGTAGACAATTATCGCCCAATGTCACTGTTACCCATTATCTCAAAGATATTAGAGAATACTGTAGCCCAACAGATGACTACTTTCCTAGATGCCAAGAAACTTCTCTCTAACACTCAACACGGCTTCAGACCTAAACTTTCAACAGAGACCGCCCTTACCACAGTTACAAATAAACTATAAAGAAATAGGGATGAGAAGAAATTATCCCTCATAACGTCGTGGGATCTATCAAAAGCCATTGATAGCGTAAAACACGATATCTTAATAAAATACTCAAGGTCAATATAGATTCTTTTTGGTTCCGCGACTATTTACTTGACAGAAGTAAAAAAGTCAGTCAATAGTACCACGTCTACGACTGCACCAATAAAATACGGAGTTCCACAGGGATCAATATTAGGGCCAATTCTTTTCACCATTTTTGTCAACGACCTCGCTGAAACGATACATGGATGCGAGATAGTACAGTACGCAGACGACACGCAGTTCATGAACACTGGTACAGTTAATGCACTACCTGACCTCATCACGGTGGCACAAGCGACCTTCTCACTGGCCAGGGAATACTTTAATAAAAACGGTCTATTGCTGAATACTAATAAAACCCAGTGTCTTTTTTAATGGGAGCAAGTCAGTCATTAAACAAATTCCCTAAAACACCACTCTCATCTTTGACAACACTCCCATCACTCCTAGCAAACATATCAAGAATCTTGTCGTTTAAATGGACTCCTTCTTGACGTTTAACATACATATAAACCAAACCCGCAAGAAAGTCATTGGAACTACTATTTAGACAAATTTGATTTTATAACACGTAGAATAGTAGCTATCGGATCGCTCGCTCTAAGTACCATCCATTATTGGCTATCGGTGTACGGGACTAAAAATAACACACTAATAAAGCGGGTGCGGCAAAGATATGTATTGGGGGAGTGAGGAGGCGTGACCACGCCACCCCTTTTATAGCACAATTGAACAAGCTGAATATGGACAAGTAGATTTTTTTTGGTGTTGCTGTAACTGTGTATAAGATAAAATTTCGAGGTGAGTGATAAGTTTAGTGAGAAATGGAAGAAGGGGAAAATAGAGTAAAGGAAAGGAAAGGAGAAAGAAGGAGAGAGTGAGGGAAGAGAGGAGGAAGGAGAGAAGAAGGAAAGAGGAAGGGAGGAGGAAGGAGAGAGGAAGGAGGAGGAAGGGAGGTCACAAGATCACAGGCTTCCTCAGCTTTCCTCAGGTATTTCCCGGTGTCGTGTGTGTGTGTGTGTGTGTGTGTGTGTGTGTGTGTGTGAGTGAGTGAAAGGCAAAAAAAAAAAAAAGAAAGAAAGAAAGAAAGAAAGAAAAAGAAAATGAGAAAAAAAGATAAATAAAATAAGAGAACGAGAAAGAAAAGGATAAAGAAAAATAAAAAAAAGAAAGGAAATAAGGAAAAAGAAAGAATGAATGAATAAAAAAAAAAAAGGAAGGAAGGGAAAAATAACCGAATGAATGAAAGAAAAGAGAAAAGAAAGATAGAAAAAAGAAAAAGAGAGAGAGAGAGAGAGAGAGAGAGAGAGAGAGAGAGGTCGTCACCTCTAAGGTTTAAGAAAAGCCTAAGAAAACAAGAAAAAAAGCCACTTATTCTAACATAATCGCAAACTCCAACTTGAAGACCAACTAGGTATTACAAACCAGAATATTGCTCCCTTGCCCCCCTCCCTCCTGTTCCCCTCCTCTCTCTCTCTCTCTCTCTCTCTCTCTCTCTCTCTCTCCTTTCTTCCTTCCTTTACTCTTTCTCTATTCTTTCTTCTAGACCACCCTCCTCCTCCTCCCCGGTCTCCATAGAAACAGGGCTCAGTAGTAGGGATGGGCAAGTACCGTTAATTTGAGTACCGGTAGTACCGGTACCGAAAACTCAAGTACGTACGGTACTACCCCGGTAGTACCGGTAAGGAGGTTTTTTCTTAATGACTTCTGATGAAATTCCCAAACAAATTTCCTGTAAAACTCTATCTCTCTTCCTTCAACTTAATATCAACTAGAGTAGAAATGCACGTCTAGGCCTTCTCTGATTTAATGTAAAAAAAGGTTTAGGGACACACCACCCTAGTCTGGTACCTGGGGGTCTGTATGTCTCTCTCTCTCTCTGAATAAAAAATAGATAAAATAATGGAAACAGGGCTGTGATGGAAACGGAAAGCAAGACAAAATGGTGGAACTTGGGGGAGACGGTCAGCGCAAAATCACAGCTCTCTCTCTCTCTCTCTCTCTCTCTCTCTCTCTCTCTCTCTCTCTCTCTCTCTCTCTCTCTCTCTCTCTCTCTCTCTCTCTCTCTCTCTCTCTCTCTCTCTCTCTCTCTCTCTCTCTCTCTCTCTCTCTCTCTCTCTCTCTCTCTCTCTCTCTCTCTCTCTCTCTCTCTATCTCTCTCTCTCTCTCTCTCTCTCTCTCTCTCTCTCTCTCTCTCTCTCTCTCTCTCTCTCTCTCTCTCTCTCTCTCTCTCTCTCTCTCTCTCTCTCTCTCTCTCTCTCTCTCTCTCTCTAAAGTTAACGAGTCATACAAATTTAACAGTGGCAAGTAAAAAAACGAAGTCTTGGGTTAAAAGTTAGTGAGTCCCACGAGTCTTTAGAAAACGCTAATATATATTGTTATTGTTATTAGACTATGATCGAGTACCCACTACCCATATCACCGAGATATCCACTTACTAAGTGGTGATCTCTCTCTCTCTCTCTCTCTCTCTCTGAATGAAGTGAATATTTATTTTTTCGATAAAAAAATAGCATGTATAGTTATCATGGATGTACTCGATCATAGTCTAATAACAATAACAATATTTATTAGCAACCTAAAAAAAAAATCGGACATGAAGAATTATCAATAAATCCAATAAATAAATCCGAGCAACTGGTACCGATACCGAGCAATCTGGTACCGGTACCGTACCGTTTAGCTGGTACCGTTAGTACCGGTACTGGTACCGGTACCTGCCCACCCCTACTCAGTAGCTGCTCACGACCTTGAGAGAGCAGGACAGAGAAGCCTATTTTTCCCTTGCTTGAGAGCATAGCTGGAACAAATAAACCTCTCTCTGATGAAGTGGCACTGTGATGACGCCCCAGAAATGAGGGAAAAGCCGGTAAGAGTGAAAGTAAAAAATGATAAGAAAATCAGGAGGACCGTCGGCACTACTACCCTTTGGTAAACAAGTGACATAAATAAGTAGTAGATATTTAAAGTTTGTAAAGCCTAGATCACTACATTTTCCCAGATAGATGTAGAGTATTATGTGTAGAAATAGTGCTGATTAATAAACAAATAGATGTGGGACTGCTTTCTGAAAACTTTAGACGCCCGTACCTGAAAACTACATTTTTTTATTTTTATATGGATGGTTACGAACGAGTATCATTTGGAATCTCTAATTTATTGATGTTATTGTTAGTGTGTGGGTCCCAGACTGTGTCACAATATTCTGTGTGGCCGAACGAGTGTTCTGTATGCAAGAATTTTGATGTTTGTGTTACACCTGCTAAGGTTCCTACGTAGGAACCCCAGGGCTCTGTGAGCTTTGACGCTGATGAGCTCACGTGTCTGTTCCATCGCATGTCTGCTGAGATGTGTACGCCCAGGTATTTGTGTGAAGAGACATTGTTTAGGTTTGTGTCATGGATTTTGTAAATGAAGGGAATAGTTTTGTTAGTACGGGTGAAACAGATGTGATGGCATTTGTCTGGTCTAAACGTCATCTGCCACCTGGCTTCCAAGTCTTCAAGTGCAGCTGAAACGTCCTGTAGTCGAAGACAGCCATCCCTATCTATGTTTGCAGATTCATTGTAGTCACAGTTTTCGGTTGAAAATAGTGGGTAAAGTTTTTTTGTGGAAATTTACCTGCCGAGCTACCTCTACACATTAAGTTTATGCACCATGGTACATTTCTAAAATTTTGTGTTCCCCGTAACAATAGTATCATAGTCATATTGATAAAAATTGCGCATACTTGTGCGAGTATATCAGGAGACACTGAATACTTTATCCTGGCCAGAATTTGATGTAATTTCTGATGGAGAGTTTTATTTACTAGAAAGTGGTTAACATGGCATATTTATGAAAACTAACCTAATGTACCTAACTTAAAATTATCCTAAAATAAGTTGAATTCAGAGTAGGGGTTTGTTGTATTCAAGAAGTGGTGCATTAACATCATAAACCAGTGAGGATTGGTTGGGTTTTGTTTTTTAATACATGCTTTTTTTTTACCTGGTGATAATTATACTAATATTTTATATTTGTTGTAATGCACTTTGCACTTACGTGTCCCCATATAACAAGTTTCTCACCCCTTAGATCTTTTTTTATGCCTCCATGGTGTAGTGGTTAGCGTGCCTAGCAACGGAACCGCGGTTCTGGGTTGGAATCACAACCTTGGCAGTCAGTGTGTAGCCCACCCAGCTGTTCATCTTCCCTATCGGGCTGGTTGAGAAATGAGTATCTGGGGAAACCTGGGGAAGGTAAACTGTGGTAACCCGGATGTCACGCTGTCCCTGTGTCCCGGGTTGTTGGGTTCTTCCCAACACAGGCTCAAGGGTCAATGTTACCACCACACCCCTGAACTTCGCTAGATCCTCTTTAGATTTTTGCTGGAGTCTGGGTTGCTAGGCAATCATGAGGACAGCATGTGGGTAGTCTTGGGCCCCTCCAAACACTCAAATGAACTGAAGAAAAGCTATGAAAAGGGACAAAAAAAATAACAACTACAGGAAGTAGCAGTAACAGAAGTAGTATTTGAAATATATACTGTACCTTTATTTTTCAAAGAATCACTTTACATACATACATGGATCATCCATACCCTTTTCTGATACTTTTATTTGAAACTGCTGTCATTTTTCTTTGTGTAATTTTAGTAAGGACATGTCCAAAACATGATATGATTTGGCTAGACTGTTAAGAGCCTAGACAGAGTTGTGGCTTAGTGCTGGCCCATTGCTGGCTGCCTGCGGCTGGTCAGTCTTTGATTTAGTTCAAATAGTGATCCAGATTAGTTACGGTGATGGAATATGATTCAAGAATACTTCAATATGTGTTTGAAACTAATGTAGAGAATATTGAGGTTTACAGTCATATAATTATTTTCATTAATAAAAAAAAAAAAAAAAAAAAAAATTATATATATATATATATATATATATATATAAATATATATATATATATATATATATATATATATATATATATATATATATATATATATATATATATGGTAGCGTACTGGGCCCACATTCACGCGTGATGGACCGCGCGACCAACCATCCCCAGCTACCACTCGGACTTTTCCGTAACCGCACCGTAACCAAAACTACCCACATGCTGTCTGACCACCACCCATCCACCCGGACTCTAGAAAGCCGTCCGGCGAACGAATGCAAAAAAAAAAAAAAAATTTATATATATATATATATATATATATATATATATATATATATATATATATATATATATATATATATATATATATATATATATATATATATATATATATATATATATATATATCAACACCTTGCTTCTTATTCTTCCCGTGACTTCTGGCATCTAGCCAAAAATATCTCCTCCAATTTCACTTCTTCCTCTTTCCCTCCTTTCCTTAAACCTGACGGCAGCACTGCCGTCTCATCTGTCTCTAAAGCTGAACTCTTCGCTCAAACTTTCTGTAAGAACTCCACCCTGGACGATTCTGGGCATATTCCTCCTACTCATCCCCCCTCTGACTCCTTTATACCTGTTATTAAGATTCTTCCAAATGATGTTTTCTATGCCCTCTCTGGCCTCAACTCTCAGAAGGCTTATGGACCTGATGGAGTGCCTTCTATTGTCCTAAAAAAACTGTGCTTCTGTGCTGACACCCTGCCTGATCAAACTCTTTCGTCTCTGCCTATCAAGATTTATCTTTCCTTCCTGCTGGAAGTATGCCTTTGTACAGCCTGTGCCTAAGAAGGGTGACCGTTCCAATCCCTCAAACTACCGCCCCATAGCTTTACTTTCCTGTCTATATAAAGCTTTTGAATCAATCCTTAACCGGAAGATTCAAAAGCACCTTTCCACTTCTAACCTTCTATTTGATCGCCAGTATGGATTCCGCAAGGGGCGTTCTACTGGCGATCTTTTTGCTCCCTTAACTGACTCTTGGTCATTCTCTCTTAGCCGTTTCGGTGAAACTTTCTCTGTTGCGCTAGACATATCGAAAGCCTTCGATAGAGTCTGGCACCAGTCTTTGCTTTCTAAACTGCCCTCTTTCGGATTCTATTCCTCTCTCTGTTCCTTTATCTCCAGTTTCCTTTCCGGCCGTTCTATCTCTGCGGTGGTAGACGGTCACTGTTCTTCCCCTAAACCTATCAACAGTGGCGTTCCACAGGGCTTTATCCTATCACCCACTCTCTTCCTGTTATTCATCAGTGATCTTTCCATAACAAACTGTCCTGTGCACTCATACGCCGACGACTCCACTCTGCATTATTCAACTTCTTTCAATAGAAGACCATCTCAACAGGAAGTACACGACTCCAGACTGGAGGCTGCAGAACGCTTAACCTCAGACCTTGCTATCATTTCCGATTGGGGCAGAAGGAACCTTGTGTCCTTCAATGCCTCAAAAACTCAATTTCTCCACCTAGCAACTCGACACAATCTTCCAAACACCTATCCCCTATTCTTCGACAACACTCAGCTGTCACCGTCTTTAACACTAAACATCCTCGGTCTATCCTTAACTCAAAATCTCAACTGGAAACTTCATATCTCCTCTCTCGCTAAATCATCTTCCTCGAGGTTGGGCGTTCTGTATCGTCTCCGCCAGTTCTTCTCCCCCGTGCAGTTGCTATCCATATACAAGGGCCTTGTCCGCCCTCGTATGGAGTATGCATCTCACGTGTGGGGAGGCTCCACTCACACAGCTCTTCTGGACAGAGTGGAGTCTAAGGCTCTTCGTCTCATTAGCTCTCCTCCTCCTACTGATAGTCTTCTACCTCTTAAATTCCGCCGCGATGTTGCCTCTCTTTCTATCTTCTATCGATATTTCCACGCTGACTGCTCTTTTGAACTTGCTAACTGCATGCCTCCCCCCCTCCCGCGGCCCCGCTGCACACGACTTTCTACTCATGGTCATCCCTATACTGTCCAAACCCCTTATGCAAGAGTTAACCAGCATCTTCACTCTTTCATCCCTCACGCTGGTAAACTCTGGAACATTCTTCCTTCATCTGTATTTCCTCCTGCCTACGACTTAACTCTTTCAAAAGGAGGGTATCAAAATTGACCTTTCTTTCGGCCACCTCTTTTGATTCTTTTTTGGGAGCAGCGATTAGCGGGCTTTTTTTATTATTCTTTTTTTTTGCCCTTGAGCTGTCTCCTTTGTTGTAAAAAAAAAAAAAAAAAAAAAAAAAAAAATATATATATATATATATATATATATATATATATATATATATATATATATATATATATATATATATATATATATATATATATATATATCACTTTAAATCAAATAAATCTGATTTCATAAAAAAAAAGATTTTTTGAAAAATCAAAATAGTCAACAACCCGGTATAATACGTATGTGATGAACACATTTGTGGCACTTTCATTAAAATTTGTGGGGAAATCCAATTCTTCATATTAATTCTAACAACCAAGATCACTGAATGTTGCACCGCTGAAAATGTTCATGTTTTTCCAGATGGTGTCGTGGCAAAGTTTACCTACTTGCGGGGTAATTTCCAAAAGCTGCTACGAGTGGTGGAGAAGACACCTAGTGGTTCAGGTGGAAAGTCAACGCCAAAATGGGAATTCTTCTCTGCGTGCTCATTCCTACGCCCTGTTTATGCAGATTCCCAGAGTGACCCAAGTTTCACGCTTCCATCAAACATTTCATTTGAAGGGACCCTCGAAGACGTGGATCTTTTGGCAAATCCTACCATCACTCTACTGTCCCAACCCTCACCTTCGCCAGTGCTGACACCATCTGACACTTCATCTACATCTACGCTCACATCTCCCATCTTGTCTCATGTCTCTCCAACTGTGTCACCACCCTCTCCATCCTGTTCTGACAGTGTCTTCACCACCACTGTCATCTACAATGGTTAGGTCTAAGAGTGGGCCTCCAAGAGCCAAAAAGTCAAGAAATAGTGACTTAAATCAAGTACAAAATAAGGTAATTGGTTCCTTAACAGCAGTAGAGGCTGCATTAAAAAAAGTTAGTGATAAAAAAAAAGGAAACGCATATCGATCCTGAACAAATTCTTTGCTGAAAAATCTGTGAATGCTCTAATGGGCGCAATACCAGACTCACACCGCCATCTTCGGGTAGAATTCAATACTAAACTTTAAAGTTTGGTTGCAGAAACGTATGAGAAAAACTACAGTGAAACAAACATTAAGAAATTCATCTCATAGCCACACACCCCACTTACACTGTGAGGATAAAACTTTACATAAATCAAATCTTATTTTGCAAAGTAAACTTAAGTTTATAAGAAGTGAACGTTCTGTCATCTGATTCATCTTTAATATAATACCATATTATATTATTAATAGCTCAATCGGCATTGTTTTCAGAAATAGCTGAAGATAATTCTTGTCTTATTATAAGTACATTGCAAAAGTGTAAGGATTGCTGCAAAATCATGATAAGGAGCTTACATTTATTGCAACCGTACCCTAGATTACATACCCTAGATTACCCTACCATACCCTAGATTACATACTCATAGCGCCGTATTACAAGTCAAACAGAAGTTTCGGGTCCCTACAAAGGTCGGTTTAGGGGCCATACTACAAGTCCAATCCGAGAAGTTTCGGGTCCCCGCAGAGTTCGGGAAGAATAACCGTAGGGACCTGAAACTTCTCGGATTGGACTTGTAATACGGCCCCTAAACCAACCTTTGTAGGGACCCGAAACCTCTCAAACTTGACTTGTTATGCGTCCCATAGCCACACACCCCTCTCATACTGTGAGGGTAAAACTTTACATTAATTAAATCTTATTTTCCAAAGTAGGCTTAAGTTTATAAGTAGGTGAATGTTCTGTCATCTGATTCACCTTTAATATTATACCATATTATATTATTAATAGCAGAATTTACATTGTTTCCAGAAATAGCTGAAGATAATTCTTGTCTTATATAAAAAGTACATTGTGAAAGTGTAAGGATTGCTTAGAGCTTACATTTATTGCAACAGATCATTCATACCCTAAATTACATACTCATAGCCACACACCCCTCTCATATTGTGAGGGTAAAACTTTACATAAATATAGTCTTATTTTGCAAAGTAGACTTAAGTTTATAAATAGGTAAATGTTCTGTCATCTGATTCATCTTTAATATTATACCATATTATATTATTAATAGCAGAATTGGCATTGTTTCCAGTAATAGCTGAAGATAATTCTTATTTTATACAATAAATAAGTACATCGTGAAAATGTAAGGATTGCTGCAAAATTATGATAAGGAGCTGACATTTATTGCAAGAGATCATTCATACCCTAAATTACATACTCATAGCGCTGTATTACAAGTCAAACACGAGAAGTTTCGGGTTCTTACAAAGGTCATAGTACAGGTCCAATGCGATTAGTTTCGGGTCCCTGTAGAGTTCGGGAGGAATAACTGTAGGGACCCGAAACTTCTCAGATTGGACTTGTAATACGGCCCCTAAACCGAACTTTGTAGGGACCCGGAACTTCTCGGGTTTGACTATGAGACGGGGAACAAACTGAAATAATACCCTATAGTGTGGGTATTAGCTGTGCATGCCTTTAGTGATGAAGAGCCATTCCCTTTTGCCATGGCACTTGACCACTGCTCATGAAATAATCCTTTAAATTGTCACGCACCTTTTTAGCATCATTGCTATGACCCCTACCAATTGCCTGAATACCCTGAAAGCAACTATGTACGTCCTCCCACTGACCAGGAATTACAATGCCCCGATTGATATCCTCCCTTCTCAACTGTTCTGAAGAAATATATGTTTTACAGTTTTCCCTCAGAAAATTGTGAAGAGCCACTGATGCAAAAATTATTTTTTTGGCATGATCTGGATTGGAGTGGATTGGTGACTGAAAAACCCTGAACTTAGCAGCAAGTATCCCAAAGGCATTTTCTGACACACGTCTAGCTCGAGACACTCTATAGTTGAAAATTATCTGCTGAGGTGTTACTTTCTGTCCTGGGTATGGCTTCATAAGGTAAGTCTTTAAGGGAAATGCATCATCTCCAACAATCACATAAGGAGACTGCATGTTAGAAAAAGGCAATAATAAATCTCCTGGCACCTGAAGCCTCTTCTCTTCCAAGTAATTCCTAAGGTTACAATTACCCCAAACACCTGCATCACTGGCTCGACCTTGAACTCCAACATCCACATACATAAACTTGTAATTAGCATCAACTAAGGCTAACATGATGATGCTGTTATGGCCTTAATAGTCAAAGTATTCTGACCCAGAGTTTGCTGGTTTTCTGATGAGGAAGCGTTTGCCGTCCATGGCCCCAATACACATAGGAAAATTCCACACATTGCTGAAGAGACTTGCCACTTGCTGCTATTCCTCTGAAGCTGTGGGTAGCTTGAGGTGGTCCTTCTTGAGAGAAGCAAATATGGCATCACACACCTCAGGAATTACGCTTGACATCAGGCTGTGGCTTGTCCTGTACTGGAATTCCAATGAACGCCGAGATTCACCTGTAATACGAGAATACGGCATATTGGTGTGATGTCATGACATGCTATATCTTGCACCCATGACAGCTCCAAACACCTACAATGTTGCTTCTCTATCTTCTATTGATATTCTCACGCTGACTGCTCTTCTGAACTTGCTAACTGCGTCTGCATGCCTCCCCCCTCCCGTGGCCCCGCTGCACTCGACTTTCCACTCTAGCTCATCCCTATACTGTCTAAACCCCTTATGCAAGAGTTAACCAGCATCTTCACTCTTTCATGCCTTACACTGGTAAACTACAGAACAGCCTTCCTTCATCTGCATTTCCTCCGACCTATGACTTGACCTCTTTCAAGAAGAGTGTATCAAGACACCTCTCCACCCAAAATTGACCTCTCTTTTGGCCACTCTTTACTTTTGTCTGTTGTGGGAGCGGTGAGTAGCGGGCTTTTTTTCTACACTTTTTGTTGCCCTTGACCCGTCTCCTTTGTTGTAAAAAAAAACTGATGTATGGGGAATTTAGCAAAAAGCAATCTCTAGGTCGGTTTAGAAAACATATACAAACTCGCATCAACACGTTTCTTATTGACAAATAATAAGGCCGTTAGAGTCTTATAAGTAAAATGTATCTGCATGAGGTTATGACGTCATGCATGTAAACCATTTATATGCATACAAAATGAAAGATATTACAACCGAACATATCCAGAACAGGAAATTTCAAGTCATAAATGCAAATACTTTTTTTTTTTTCCTCAACCCCAGCACCCCCTTAACCAGGCCGATACACGCAGGCACAAACTAAGTAATTATTAACCTGTTGCCAAATAGCGAAGTGTGATGGACAAGCGTTGTGCAGCTGATACAGCTTTCCTCATCTTGGTGTCTTGTTTCTTAATGAGTGGTGATACTAATTCCAGCAACTGAGCAAAGTTCTTCCTGGACATTCGATGGTAATCGTAGAAGCCTTGCTCGTCTTCTAGATTCATCTCTTTCAACAAGTTGTTGAAAACATTCTTGGATTTTCTAGCCATCCACGGCTTTACCCAGTATCGCCTGGGTTTCTTCTTTAGTTCGTTCAGTAAGGCTACTACATCAGCAGCAAGGATGGTGGTAGCAAGGCACGACTTCACTGCAGTGTCTTCCATTGGTCTTGTTGTGGGAGGCTCCTGTGGTCGTTGTCAACCACAGTCGCAGCTTTTGTATCGGCACTCTCCCTCATACAATGTTGGTGTGGCTGTGGGTAGAAAACAAAATTGGAGAATAGGGGAAGGGTTAACTACCATTCACTACACCAGCCCATGACCTTGCCTACCTCACACTGCCCATACTTTCTCTTATGAACTCTTCTACACTCTCTACTGTTCTATTATTCCATGCATCTACTCTATTCAGTCCTTACATTATATTCTACACCTCTTCTTATACTACTCTGTCTGATTTCATTCAGCTTAGCCTCGCCAACTTCTCTGTCATGAATTGTACCACCTCCACCTCTCCCTTTGTCAGTGTCAACCTCAGATAATAGTTTCTCAATTCCCTGGGTGTTTAAATAGAGGGGAGGAATTGTTGGGTGTGGTGATGTTGGTATGTCTGGCAAGTTTGCATGTTCTTGTGTAAAAACAGATTGGAATTGTTTGTTAAGTGTGTCGGCTTTATCTTGTGGGTGTGTGGCCAAGGAGCCGTTGTATAGTAGTGTTGTAATTCCGGCTGAGTCTTGTCTGCATGTTTTGAAGAAGCTGTAGAATTTCTTGTGGTTTTGTGTGTTATTTGTGAGAAAAATGGATGTGTATTTAGTTTCTTTTTGTAGCTCACGTGTGTTCCACCTCATGTCTGCTACTTCCTCTCATTCTCCAGCCTTCCCCTTCCTTCTTTCACTGACATATAACACACAATTATAATCATGCTTTCCACTCTGCCATTCCTGTTGTATTCTTACCTAATTGTTGTTATGGGCCGCGGCAATCTAGTCGCTCACATGAGCCCTGGTGCCGTCCTGTGAGGGCTTCACAGGCGCGTCAGCTGCCCCGTCTTCCTGAGGAAGGCGCAGGTGAGGTGGATGACAGTTTCCTGTCGTGAGGGGTGGACGCCTGCCGCCGCCAGCAGCGTGGGCAGGTCAAAGGTGGGCACGTCCAGGGAGCGGAGTTGGTGTCGGAGCAGCACTCGCTGTTCGACGGTCCTGCACCAGGGTCCGTGAGGGTCGGGCAATTGTCTTCTTTCTTCCGGGAAAGCAGCTCACAGCGTGGCACATGTGTTGTTGTTGTTGTTCCTCTTCTTCTTCTTCTTTTCGTCTTGACGCCGTTGGAAAGGCAGAAACCTAAACATCTCCAACGGCAAGGTTGGACTCGTCTAACCACTCGTCCAAAGATAGAATTGGATGGACAGCTGTTTAAGATTGGACTCTAAGCGTTTCGTTGACTAGTGTAACCGTAGCTTCACCTGCATTTCTTCCCTCGCACTGATCCTCCTGCCTCCTCGTTCTTGCCTTTCCTCCCCCTCTCCTCTTTTGCCTCGCATCCTCCTCCTGTTTCTCTTCCTCCTTCTCGCCTTACCTATTCTTTACTTCCTCAACTCTTGGATATCAAATGCACCAGAGCAGGCGGTCACAAAACGCAAGATGTTAAGGTTGTGAAACTATTGATATTTAACTCTCACCGTCGGGCGTCCTCTTCTAGTTATTGTCTTCGTCTTGTCCTTGTGCCTTCTCGTTGTCGTCTGTTTTCATCCTTGTCTTCGTTTCTTCCTGTACTTGTATTTATTCATTTTCGTCTATTCTTGTCTCGCACATTATATTTACATTCTTATCACTAGCACACATCTTCATCTTGTTTTTTCTTCCTCTTTCTCAATTTATTCTTTCAGAGTAACACTGGCGCTTCTCACATAACGGACGCCGCACTTCCCCGCCGCCACGCAAAACACGAGGAAACACTGACACGAACCACTCCACCGCGAAGCCTCATTCCCTGTTATCTCCGAGGCAAGACCTACTCTCTCTCTAACCCAACCCAGGCACTCAGCTCTCCTCCACTCCTCGCAGCAGCACCAATCGTTTTTCACGGCCACAAACTCTCCTAATCCGCTGTGATTCCGCTCAAGGCCACTCCGAAATCTTTATTTTCCACCGACACTTTCAATGTATCCATTGAAGGCTTCTACACTCCATCGTCACTCCGCTTATGCTGCTCACGCTTTCCTCACCTCACACCACCGACGCCATTTGCTTCACACTGCCTCTCCCTCCCCCAGGTCCCCCTCGTCCCCTGCTCCACTAGTGCTCCACTGCTCCCTCCTATAGTCTGTTCAGAGCATGAAGGCAGTTCAAGGTGTGGCACATTCCGGAATTCCCATGAGTGCGGCCCTGCCAGCTCGACCACCAATTATCAGATTAGCACAGTCTCCCTACCTACCCACCCATAACCCACCTCTCTCTCTCTCTCTCTCTCTCTCTCTCTCTCTCTCTCTCTCTCTCTCTCTCTCTCTCTCTCTCTAATTTATATTATACTTATGTAGTATTTATTTATTATTCATTTTCGACTTTTTTTCCACACCACCTATATGAGGTAAAAGTTTAGGCGCGTTTTTTTTTTTTTTAGAGGTGTCCCCCGTAGGCCTAATCCTCTCTGTTGTTTAATCATCATCTTCCTCATCAGAACATTCCGTGATGTTGATTACAAATGACTCGACGAAATTTTCAGCTGCTATGTCTTGTTGATCATCTTCATCCTGTATTTTTTCAGTATGTCGCACTGCTTCCATCCAAGTCTGTGGTGTGATGACACTCAGAGCTTCTTTTACAAGAACTTTAAGATTAGCCATTTTAAACGTGTTCTTCTTGGCTATATAAGTCTTCACCTGAGCCCAAATGAGCTCGATCGGATTATACTGGCAGTGATATGGCGGTAACCTCAAAACCCGATGCCCTGCCTCTTCCGCAATCTTATCGATTACATTATGTCGTTGTGACATCCATTTTCTTAGCAAGCTCTTGCAGCTGTGCTTTTGATGAATTATCTTGGGGCTGCACTTCCTTCTTTATCAGCCAATCCAGCTAGTCCGATTTTCTCCATGATATTGTAGGTCTTCTTTCAAGCTTCACCGAATGATAGGAAGCGTTGTCCATTACGATCACCGAGTTTGATGAAATATTTGGAAGCAACTGCTTCCTAAACCATTCCTCAAAAAGTGTTGAGTTCATCTGGTTATGGTAATCCCCGTCATTTTTAGCTTGAAACACTAACTCAGTGTGATCTACGAAGCCTTTTTTCGTTCCAGCCCCCTGGCTTTTTCCCATTGATTAATTGATAGGTTCATATATTGCCGACCTACTAGATCTATGATTGCATAAGCTACGATCAAACTGTAATTTACTAGGGCAAAAAACAAAACCAGTGACAAAAATGCCCGCTAAACGCTGCTCCAACCAAAGAAATCAATGAGAAGCCGGAGGACCGGGAGGAGAAGTCAATTTTAGGAGGAGAGGTTTTGTGACACTCTCTTTACGAGTTTAAGTCGTAAGCAGGAGGAAATTCAGACGAAGGAAGGCTGTCCTACCAACGGGAGGAATAAATGTAAGAAGATGCTGCTTAACTCTTGCATAAGGGATTTGAACAGAATAGGGATGAGCAAGGGTGGAAAGTCGTGTGCTGCGAGGTCGCTGGAGGAGGGTAGTAATGCAGTTAGCAAGTTCGGAGGATCAGACAGTTTGAAAATATCGAAATAAGATTGAAAGAGATGCAACAATGCGGCAGAATTTAAGAAGTGGAATACTGCTAGTAAGAGGAGGGCAGTTAATGAGACGAAGGGCCTATGACTCCACTCTATCCAAGAAAACTATTTGTATGGAGCCATCCCACACATGAGATGCATACTCCATACAACGGCGGACAAGACCCTGGTATATGGAAAGGATCTGTGAGAGGGAAAAGAACTGTCGAAGACGGTACAGAACGCCTAACCTCGAGGATGCTGATTTAGCTAGAGAGGAGATATGAAGTTGCCAGTTAAGATTTTGAGTTAAGGATAGACCGAGAGTGTTTATTGTAGAAGGTGACAGGTTTGTGTAAGTAAAGAATAGGATAAAATGTTGAAAAAGATAAGAGAAAAATGGAACAGTTGAAAAGGGTAATAGGGAATGAAACTTTAACTTTACCATATGCACTAACCTGTGGAAGAAAACAACAAGAAAATGAAAAACGAAGGAAATAAAGAGAGGCGAGAGAAAAGACAGAGAGAGCAGAAAGAGACGGTAGAGGAAGAAAGGAAGGATAGAAGACGAAATTTGTAACAAAAGGGGAGGAGAAAAAGGATGTATGAAGAAATGAATGATTAATGATGCACAGGAACGTTAAGAGAAATTTCATGGCCACTCTATAAGGGGTATGGGAAGGGCAGAGAAAGGAAATGATATAAAGAAATACTGTCAGTGGAGAGGGTAACAACAACAACAACAACAACAACAACAACAACAACAACAACAGGATATTGATCAACAAGCGCTATGGGACCCCAAACAACAGAAATTCTAGTATCGCCAATATAATGCCAGGGAATGCCTCACACTTGCTCATTTTGATATATATTATTGACGTTGGCCAAAATCATCTTTTTATAGCAGCTTGGCAATTTTTTGCTCATTTGAAAAAGAGATACTGAACAATAAGGGCAAGATTTGGGTTCCAAAGCGCCTAAGTTGTTGTTCAGTAGTCTCTATGATAAATCAATGTTGTTCACGGCGTGGGTGAACAGATATTCACCCTAAATCAACAACAAAATACGATAACTCTTAGATATGAACAGGAAAGAACAACAAATTTGGACCAAAAAATTGGACCAAAAACTGCAGTGACTTTGCTATGACCTTCTTAGACTAGTGTTCTTACTCTTCGCACAAACTTCCTATGTTTTTTGAAACGCGAATAACTTTAATACTGCAAAACCAAATGAGCTGATTTTTCACCACAACAAGGATAATGTAAAATTATTTAATATTCTAAAGTTTTGGCTCGGTAGTTACAATGGTTTTTTAGTTAAAAATCGGATAGTAGTTTTATGGTGCGCTTCTGTAACACAACAAAAACCATCAAAACATACATTCATCGCTGGTGAAAAAACTACTTCACTTTGGACTGCTGTGTAAAGTTATTTTATAGCATACGTGGCAACTACTAAAAAGAGACAAGTCTCGTGTCTTTAAATGCACTACTAATTATTTTAAAGGAATAAATCGCCTGAAACACGAGAAATTGCTGCGCTTTGGAACCGTTTTTTTCAACTTTGACTGGCCATATAAAAAAAAGTATTATAGATACCGCCTTTAAACTTTCAAATCACAGATATATTTTCATACTGAAGCTTTTTAAACAATCTTCTCATTTTCCAAATTTTAGCCATATTTGATGAAAAATACTTAACAAAAATCATGAATTATATTTAGAAGCATAGAAAAATGTTATTTTGATAAAAAAAAACTAACCTAACCTAACTTAACAGTTTATAACATACTGTAAAGAAAAAAAAAAAACATGATTAATGTTTTGCCTTTGTCCTACTTAAAAACCCGTTTTCTATAAGCACTGGTAATTAAAAAACAGCCTGTGTGTTACGTAACCTTACCATCTGCTGACTTCAGGAGGAAAATAATGGCTCTCCATATTACTTACTGCCACAGGGATTTGAGTGGGATTCTTTACTTTGTTTCTCTCTCTCTCTCTTTAAAAATAAGCTTGACCGTCACTTCCTTGAACTTAATATTAATTAGAGTAGAACTGCAATGTTTTGGAGCCATCTGATTAACGTAGAATCACTTAGGTTTAAGGACAGGCCACCTAGTCTGGACCATGGGGTCTGTGTGGTCTGGTTTCTATGTAAATCTATGTAAATCTCTCTCTCTCTCTCTCTCTCTCTCTCTCTCTCTCTCTCTCTCTCTCTCTCTCTCTCTCTCTCTCTCTCTCTCTCTCTCTCTCTCTCTCTCTCTCTCTCTCTCTCTCTCTACGCATATATATAAATAAATATAAATATATATACGTATATCTATATATATATATATATATATATATATATATATATATATATATATATATATATATATATATATATATATATATATATATATATAGATATATTTTAAAACTTATTTTCAGTAGTGCGGACTTTTTTCTTGACAGACCATGATTAATTTTGTTTTAAAAATGTGGTTGTCATTTTGGACTTTTCTTGGGCAAACCATTAAAAAGCATGTTTTCGATATTGGAAAAAAAATCGAAAACACGTTTTTAATGATTTTACAACGAAAACCAGTCTCCAAATGAAAATAAAAAACTAATCTAACCAAATCAAACCTAATCTAACCCTGCGGGGCTGACTAATCTAACCAAACCAAACCTAACCGAAGCTAACCTAACCCTGCGGGGCTGACTAACATAAACAAAACCAAGACTAAGATCAAGACTGCTCACGCACGGAATTACCCGGGTTACGTTAGGTTAGGTTAGGTTAGGTTAGATTGGTCATCCCGCAGGGTTAGGTTAGGTTAGATTAGTCAGCCCCGCAGGTTAGGTTAACTTTAGTTTTTTTATTTTTTTATTTTGGAGACTTTTGTATAATCATTAATATTTTTTTTTATATTTTTTTTTTCAAGTATCCAAAACATATTTTTTAATGATTTGCCTATGTTTTCTTTATTCATAGCAAGGTAGTGTGAGTTTTGTGAGTGATATTATGTACAATGCATTTTTCTATGATACTTCAGTACTTCAACGACGCTTAACCATATATATATATATATATATATATATATATATATATATATATATATATATATATATATATATATATATATATATATATATATATATATATATATATATATATATATATATATATATATATATATATATATATATATATATATATATATATATATATATATATATATATATATATATATATATATATATATATATATATATATATAGATATATACACACACCTTTTGGATGGTTGTGTTTCATGGAAACTGTATTCATCAGTCTCAAACTTTATTTCATGGCTTTTAGTAAACTAGTTTCTCAGGTAATATACTACCGTATTTTTTTTTTTCTGGTATTCCTGTAGGATTTAATGATGAGGGGCTCAAATGTTGGGTGCTTATAACAAACAAGTTATGGAAAAAAATATAGGTGATGACAAAAGTGAATAATCCAATTTTTTTATTTTTTTATTTATTTATGATTTTTTTTATAAGTAATTGAGAATCCACTTAAGTTTGAAAAATAACTTACATAAAGTTACTTGAAACTTCTTTTCCGGCAATTTGCAACACATGAAGATTATTCAACACATGAGAATCTCTCACACATACTCACAATGAAAAACATTTAAATTTGTAATATACCCCCTACTTTTGGTAAATTATAACATTTTAACTTCTGTTTTCCTGTGTACATGAGAAATTTCCTTATTCAAAAAATACTTATATAGAATTCTCTTAAACTGAAATGCCCCATTATTACATTATGGAAATCTTTACAAGAGGAAACAAAAAAGCTATTTTGGGAAATACCCTTTAACAAATTTGACTGACATATAATTCAAAATAAAAGATACAATAGGATTTTCCCTTTAAAGAAACTATTCTCAATAGACTAAGTTTCATTTCAATTAAATACATCACCCTCTTAAGCTAAATGAAATTTTATTTTAATTGGATAGTAATTTTCATCATATGAAATGCAATCCTCTGACTCTGAATGATACCATATAAAACATATAATGTACCTTTACCTATGCAAAATAATTACATACTTTTGATTCCTCCATTTCCCTATTTACTTATGCAGAAATACATAAAGGTTCCTTTAAACTGTAATGCCACAGATTAAGATCTTTACAAAAGTAACAAAAAAGCTATTATTGTGTATCACTTCCAACTTAAATTTGACTTAAACCTCAATTTTAAAAAAGTATATATTTCCTTTTAACATATTTTATAGAACAAAAAAACTATTCTCAATAGACTAAATTTGCTCTCAATCTTATTTCATTATCATAAGAAAATATATGCAAATAAAAAGACAAAAGCCTTTAATATACATTACTAGTTGAACATAAATCTATATTTGAAAATAAAATAATACAGTTCAGGTGTGGAATGCTAAAGACAACATATATCTTGAGAAATAAAGACAGTGTTAACTAATTAAGCATTTCCTTTCAAATGAAAAACATAGATATTCAGTACTTGGTTTAGGTTTGGGTTAGGTTAGGTTAGGTGCAATAATGAGAGCTGTTGTTTATCGTGACCTGTACCCTCCCAAAAATTTTAACAAAATTTAGCAAATTAGTAGAAACTACTCTAATAGTACTATTATTTCCCAGCTGAGTTAACATAAAATGAATGGTGGCAAATTGGAGCAGAAGAGCTTAGGAATGTGATGATGCAATATTTTACCGGGTCCAAACAAATATAACCATTCATCGAAATTAGTATTTTTAAACCATATATATTCTACCTTGCCTCACCCAACCTAAACTTTTGACAAGTACTATGTATGAATTCACACTTGAAAAATTTTAATGATGATTAACAACATTCAAAATCACAAATTTGCAGTATTCTATTTTTCATTTACTTTTCCTAACTTTATATCTATATTTCAGCCACCTCACTTTAGCCAGTATTTTTTTTTCTCCATACTCATTTAGGAGTTTTGGGGTTTTTGTGTCAAGTATATTTCGCACTTTCTTCGATGATAAATTCTCGCCTTTCTTTATTTTATCCATGAATATTTTTTCAATTAATCTGTTTTCATAAGGAGAAAATTTTCTATTTAATGAATTTGTGCTTGAATGACTATTCATTTCTGAAGTTTCACTCTCTGAATCACTACATTCATCACTGATATTTTCATTTTACTCCTTCATAATTATGCTTTTCTTCATCTATCTTCTCTATGCGAATGCCAGAATAACTCGGTCGGTCACAATAGTTTGCTGCCTCAATAGCTTTAGAGGATGGAACAGCATCTCTTTTTTTATTGAGCAATCTGTATGTCTTTTTTGCGGTATTAAACTCATGGTCCATATGAGTTGCCACATTTTCTGCCATTTCAGGGCAATGATAGAATATGTTGGTGGCAGCTGATTTTCTAAAAATATTTGGAAATAATGCCCCTATTCCACTTGCTATCCCTAATTTCTTAATGCCATTACTTACATTGCTGGCTGTGGTTGGAGTCCTCCCATGACAAAAAAAAGTAATCCCCACTTTCCTCAGTTTCAATCTTTGATCTCATGAATTTCAAATACTTCTGATAATAGGAATTTTCAGTTTCAGTGAGGACCAGGTTTGCTTCATCATGAGTGAAACTTGTTTTATGTTTTACAATGCTGATGACAACGCGGTCTTCAATGCGTTCTCTTTTGAGAAATTCACTGAACCGTAGCTCTGCAAAAACACCTCCTCTTTTGCATTTTTATTAGTCCCATAAATATCAAAATATTCCTTACCAATGAAATGTCATTTCTTTTTGGTACATATTTGTCATCAAGTTGTTCTATTATTTTCACTGCTCCTTTATATTCTTCTGATGAATAGAATTTATCTAATTTATCACTATTTAACAACAACTGCTCTTGTTCTTTTCTCTTACACCTTTTTTCCTCTCCACACATTTTGTAATAGCTACGGGACCACCCAGGCATAATGTTGCATAGGTGTTCTGCATCTGTGACCTCAGATTCAGAGAAAGGGGTTTCCTTTCTCTTCTTTGAAACGTATGCAAAGAACTTTTTCAGACTAGCGAGGTATGTTATTATTGTTTGTGATTTCCAGTCTTTTTCAGTTTTTTTCTTACCAAAGTACTTCCAAAGTTTTTCTTCCACCAGCAGTTCTTGTACATTATTTGCCTCTAGATCTGCTATCACTATTTTCAACCTGCCTATGTTATATGATATTGTTTTCATTTCTAGTGACCCTCCAGCAGGACCTTTCAAAAAAATTTCATAGTTAAGGAGTATTTCTTTCCAATATGTACTAACAACATCACTATTGTCTGTGTAGTCTATCTCTTCTTCATCTGTACTGCCTGTACCAGAACTCAATCTTTGCTTTACTTTATCTTGTAACTCAAATTCGGTATTTTCTAGTGGGGTGTTCTCAGATGAGGCTTGGGAATAGAATGCTTCAGGTTGGAGGCATATCCCATGCACCCTCTTCATGTGCTGACCCAATCGAGTAACCTGTGCATAGCAGTTCTTGACTGTACACGTTTTCCTAACTTTTCTTGTAAAGAGCCCTCTGTATTTTCTTGTTCCCATGATGCATGATATTTTTTTAGCTCTATCTGTGGACCATCCATGTACTCTCACTAGGTGGCGAGGCAGGTGAACTAGTTTTTTTGCATGCTGGGCAATTAGATTTTTCCTCTGCTTTTTACTGTTAGGAAAGTACATCTACTAATCCATCACAAGGCAAGACCTCTGCCGAGTTCTCAACATTTAGAATAATCTCCTGGGGCTTCAGGTCTTCAATTGGGAGAAAAGTTTCTTCAGGTTGATAGACTGTTTCAAGGGTAGCAGCAGAGGCCTCAGGTGGAGCTAGCTCTTCAACATTTACCTCCACCTGCGGCATAATTCTGATTAGTCATGTAAAGTCACATTTGAATCAGGGTATGAAATAGGACATACTGAAAGAGCAAAACCTGTCCAGTGATTGGTGTGATGGTTGGGTATATTATTTCAAAAACTTAATAAAATCAAGTATAATTACACATAGGAGCATAATTATAAATAATTCAAGTATAATTATGGAACTATAATTATACTTACATTGTAAAATTGTAAATGAGGTGCAATATATTAGAAGGCTATTGTTTAAATGAAGCTTTGGTAACTATGGTAACAGTAGCTATCAAGTGCTAACTACTAAGCAAGATTGATTATAAAGTGATTTTATTTTCAAATTATATATTGATTCCCTGTTTTAATGCATGAAAATTAAATTACGTTAAAGGAGTTTAAGCCCTCAAGTTTTACTTTTAAGTGTGAGTAATAAAGGGAAATCTAGAGATGGTATAAATTAGTCAAATAACCATAAAATATTATGTGATTCGCATAGTTGGTTTTGGCAGCAATGGGAAAGAGTCACATTCATTAAGCTCAAGGAACTCCAGGAAGTTGCAAGTGTAGATAGCTGAAGAGTGGTCATCTGCATACTTGAGCATTGTGCCTTAATGAGAATGAACCCACTAACAAATCTGGGACTTGAACCTGCACTCATGGCTTAGTAACTATGAAGTGCTAACCACTAAGCAAGCTTGATTATAAAGTAATTTTATTTTCAAATTATATATTGATTCCCTGTCAGTGAGGGGCCTGGACTCAGCAACATCTAATTATTCATTTACCTCCACATGCTGGCTTGGGAGATATGTCCTGTGGTCATTTATTTTGTCACTGTGTGGCTCGCAGGAATGGGATCTTGACTTCATTGATACCTGCAAATTTTATTTAGGTTAGTTTCATGGTTTTTCTGGATAAGATTGCATTTAATTGTGTGGTAAAAACAATGCACATCCTTTGAAACTATTAAAAAAATAATACATCCATATGAAAATTTTACAAGATATATATATATATATATATATATATATATATATATATATATATATATATATATATATATATATATATATATATATATATATATATATATATATATATATATATATATATATGCAGAAAATTTTAAACCCAAGAACTTAAAGTATGGGAGGAAATATTTGTAAATTAAGAGAAATTATGCTATAATAACTCAAGAGTTCAATTGTGTTAATGAAAGGATAAATTCTAAGTGTTAACAGCTAACAGAGTCAGGCATAATAAATTTATAAAATGTTATGTTGTGTTTAAATGCTAGAAGCTGTACGGTATTAATATTTTTTCATTATCATTACTAACTATGATAATAATGGGAATAAATATTTCTGACTGCAACAAAATAAGTAATACAAATACAGAAAAGATAATTTAAAATTGACTATGGTCAGTTTGGCTTTAGGTTGGGAGACCTACAACTTCAGCAATTTACAGTTAATATGGAAAAAGATTGTATCATGCTTAGGGTAGGTATATGTCAGAGTACTATGTGATGCTGTAAGATGGGCTTTTGAAGGCAAAGAGAACCAGAAAGATTAGTGAAAATGGTTGAGAAAATTTGTGCTGTCTGAGTAGCAGGGAAACTCAGCTGAAACAGGAGTGTGCCACTGTGTCACTTCTACGAAAGGATAAGGAGAGGTATACCAGGGAACTTTTGCTGAGGATGTTGAGAGTAGTCTAAAGGCTAACAACCTTCAGCCTGCCTACTATGTCTTTAAGAGGTTTTGCTCTAAATCCACAACATGGAAGAGGCCTGTCCAAAAGAGTATTAATAAAATTTTGCTTGTTAAAAATGGAGGTGTACAACGCTTTGTCTTTTAGTAGCAATAAAATTATAATACACAGTAGTAAAGATAAGCATTTCCAGAGCCTTGGGCTTAGGGCTACCCTCTGGGTTGACTCTAGAGTGCTCACCTCCCATTCCTGCACACCAAGTTTGAGTTCCAGCAGGTTCATTGACAAAATTTGAATATTACAAAAGATAAAACCCATGTGTTTACAAGTATCTATCAGGACAAGGCATCAGAGAGGTGGCAGCGTAGACCTACACTTAGACCTGCAGGTCCAGGAAGGGAAAAGGAGTTGCCCCGAGACTGTAGGATACCTCATGTTCTCTCAGAGAGTGGTGAGCTTATCAAGGAAGAAAATAAATTTTAGACTATCATAAATACATGTAAATTGCTCTTAGGAGGAGGGGAAAGCAATGTAATGCACAGGAGTAGTAGAGGTAAGCATTTTCAGAGTTTTGGGTCTTGGGATACCCTTTGGGTCAACACTAGAGTGCTCATCTCCTATTTATTTCTGTAGTTTTCCTGGCAGGAGCTCCATTGAGAAAATTTAATTCTTATGAGTATCTTCTGAGGCATCAGATAGTTTGAGTGGAAATAGACTTTTTAGTATAAAAAAAATATTTGTGTAGAATGTACTAAGACAATAATGCAAAATCATACTCACCTTTATAACAGTCTTCGGCATGTTATAAGGTGCACTTTTAGGCAGCTTCATGGCTAAACCTGAAAGAGGTTTAGTTGAAAGATCCAGGGGACATAGTTGTTCAGCCATCCTTTGTTTATGGTTGAACAAAGCCCAAACTACAAACAGTCTTGGTCAACAAATCAGTCAAGCTGTTTGTCCCAGTAACCTGTAAATAAAGAAGGAATTAATTTGACATAAAACACAACACAAATGATGAAACCAAACCTGAACTATAATTAATTGTAGAATAGCACAACCCCTATAAAATTTGTTATCCATCTACAGTAAAATGAGCTATTACATACAAGGGAGGGCTCCTTCCCTTGACCCACTACTTCATAACTGTTTCCTCTCTATCACTAAGAAGCTCCCTGTTGGATAAGTGGGGTTTTAGGGTGAGGGAACATAAGTGAACGAACTTATCTATCTATACCTTTTAAACTGTTTATAAAGGCTGTCTTCACACACTGTGGGACATAGAGCTAGATGGGCAGTGGCATTGGTTATAATAAAGGGACACCATGGAGAGGACAGTTGTTTATTTATTTAATTTTTATTTGTGTGGGCACCAGGCATAGTAAAATTATAGGGGCCATGAAACACTGAACACAGGTACAAGGTTGCTCAAACTCACTTAGGTCTATCAGTCTGGAGAATTCCCTGCCTGATCAGGTTGTTGCTATGGAGTTTATCTCATTCTTCAAATCAGCTCTATATTCCTTTACCATTTCCAAGACTAACCCCTAACACATCTTCCCTCCTGCCTTCCTTCCTTGTTATCAATTTAACAATTTCCTTTTAATCACTACAGTGACTACACACTTCAAGTATTACTCCTAGCACCAATAAACTCAGGCCATATATAATTATTTCTGCATAAGGTACATAGTTCAGTCATATATCCCTTAACGCTACTAATTGACCCTACTAATAATGGACTGGCATACCTGCAGATTGGTGCTACCCTATTTTAAAACATTTAACTTCTTCATACTTGCTTGAAAGGCCTTAACAAGGTGGGGGAGCTACCTCCACGCCCATAGAGCTAGGAAACTAAGGTAGAATGCTGTGATACTTGAGTGGCGTGGACGGTACAAATGACTGTCATGGGAACCAACATTTATATTCTCTACATGTCCATCTCCTGTGTGGTTGCGTTGGTTTTACTATTATGAAAGCATGCCTGCAGGGGAAGCGTGACATGCGGTGGCTTATTCAGTACAATGACGGTCATGGGAGCTAACCGACAATCTAAATCCTGAATTATCGTCATGTTCATCTCCTCCAAGCGCCTCCGTGGTGCAGTGGTCAGCATGTCTGGCTACGAATATGCGGGCCAGGTTCGAATCCCGGCCTGGGCAGTCGGCACAGCCCACCCAGCTGTTCATCATCCCTTTCGGGTTGGTCGATAAATGGGTACCTGGGGAAACCTGGGGAAGGTAAACTGTGGATATCCCGGATGTCATACCAGCCCTGTGTCCCGGGATAGCGGGTTCTTACCCACCACAGGCTCCAAGGGCTAATGGGACGGAGATGGGCACCGCAGCTATGCGCAGCCACTGCGTATGCACCCACTTTACCTTTACCATCTCCTATGAGTTCATCTTCATTCTATCACTACGAATACACAGTAATTATGGGTGACTTACCATAGTTTTTACTGCTGAAGATATGCATGAAGAAGGCGTAATGGCGGCCACCGCGTGGCAGGAACAGCGCTGCAACAATTTCTCGGCTTGTGATTGGCTCGCTGAAAATAGTAGCTGGAACCTCGACAAAACGATACTGAAGTGCAGGTCGCAACACATCAAATCTGAGGGTGGGTGCGAAAGCGCAACGCGGTACTAAAGCGCAGTGTTGCGATACTAAAGCGCGAGGGGGTGGTTCCAAAGCGCAGACACCCCATAAAAAGTCACGAAAGCGCATTTTTCCTCCAACCAAAGCGCATAATGAAATCTACAACAACAACAGCATCAACAACAACAACAACAACAACAACAACAACAACAACATCATCAACAACAACAGCAACAACAGCATCAACATTAGCAGCAACAACAGGAACTTACGTTTCTGTGTCAACAAAGCTCAGAAAGCCGTTCCGAGGTGATTCTTCGCAACAATGAAATATAATAAAATGCAGATTAAAAAATGTAAAAAAACAATAAAGGTAACCACGTTGATCATTTATTTCGGCTCTTCTGCTGCCTTGTGCAGGAACAGCAATTCTGCAACATTTAATAAACTCTTGTCCGGCTCTCGGTTCTTTTTTCCTTTACCGATGTAATGAAAAGGAAATCAAAGGAGAGATTCGTATGATTTTTAGTCGTGTGTTAAAAAAGGGATACAAATAGCAATAAAAAAAATATAAAAAATACAGATACATTGAATAAACTTGCTTCCTCCTCCTCCTCCTCCTCCTCCTCCAGTCAACCGTATTGTCTTTTATCTGTAAGAGCCACAAAAGACCTACAGAAAGTCAAGACAACAGACATTCCGGTAACTGTGTTGCGAAAACTTGGTGAACGTCTTCGTGGTCGTCATCCTTCTTTAACTTTTTTCTATGAAACGTTTGACTTTTTTATACAATCTCGCGCCAAACCAGGTTTTTTTCACTTATTTATGGACTACAATATTATATAATTACTGACAATTAATAAATGACTGGCTACTTTACTCATTTATTTACTTTTATATCGAATTACTTATTCACTTGTCATTTATGTTTAGGCCACAATCCTACCTTCCCCCTGCTACCCATATCCCCACACCACAACACTATTCCTTATGCACCCGATAGCCCCTCACAGCCCAGACTTAACATCTGTTACCAAGCACGTGTCTCGCACATCACCTAAAACCTACACACCAGAGGTTACCGTGCATAAATTTTTCACATAGCCTGTTTTATACTAAATTTTCGGTGCTTCTTGTTTGTCAGCGAAGAAGTATGGTAAGACAGATTTTTTTTTTTTTTTAACAGGAAAGGAAGCAGCTCAAAGGTAAAATAATATAAGTAATGAGAAAAAAAAACGCTAATCACTGTCCCCACAAAAAGAGTTCAGAAGAATGGCCAAAAGAGAGGTTAATTTCTATAGGAGAAGTGTCTCGATACTCTTCTCTTGAAAGAGTTCAAGTCATAGGCAAGAGGAAATACAGACGAAGGAAGATTGTTTCAGAGTCTACCAGTGAAAGGGATGAAAGAATGAAGATGTTTTTTTAATCTTACATAAGGGATTTGGACAGAGAGATGAGCTAGAGTAGAAAGTCGAGTGCAGTGGGGCCGCGGGAGGGGGAAGGGCATGTAGTTACAGTCTATCGACTCTAAAGCCCCGTTCACACTGTGCCGACTCTGGGCCACAACAACCCAGCGACTTTTTCATTTGACAAGTTGGTTCCCACGCTCCAAGAAGGGGTGGGGGAGGTTTTATTGGGGTCTTGGTGTCTTGCCGACTGTCTGGGACATTCGGCCAACTAGTTGCCAGCATGTCGTGCTAACCCTCACGACTCCAGACTCCCGTCACGACGTCGGCGCAGCATTCGGCAACAGTCTCAAGACCTCTTTCAAGACATTCCCGACCCTTTCACATCAACACCCAAGACCTCGTGTACCTTAGAATCGTGGGTAGTCGTGTCACGACATGCTGGCAACTAGTTGGCCAAATGTCTCTAACAGTCGGCAAGACACCAAGACCCCAATAAAACACTCCCCCCATTCTTGGAGCGTGGGAACCAACTTCTCAAATGGAAAAGTCCCTGGGTTGTCGTGGCCCAGAGTCGGCACAGTGTGAACGTGGCTTTAGACTCTACTCTGTCCAAGAGAGCTGTGTGTGTAGAGCCTTAAGCCCCGTTCACACTGTGCCGACCCTGGGCCACGACTACCGACGACTCTAGGGTACATGAGGTCTTGGGTGTTGATGTGAAAGGGTCGGGCATGTCTTGAAAAGAGGTCTTGAGACTGTTGCCGAATGCTGCGCCGATGTCGTGACGGGAGTCTGGAGTCGTGAGGGTTAGCACGACATGCTGGCAGCTAGTTGGCCGAATGTCCCAGACAATCGGCAAGACACCAACAAGCCAATAACCCCCCCCGCCCCCCCTTCTTGGAGCGTGGGAACCAACTTGTCAAGTGGAAAAGTCGCTGGGTTGTCATGATCCAGAGTCGGCACAGTTTGAACGGTGCTTTACACATGAGATACATACTCTATACGAGAGAGGACAAGGCCCATGTATATGGATATCATTTGGGAGGGGGAAAAGAACTGGCGAACCCGATACAGAACGCCCAACCTCGAGGAAGCTGATTTAGTGAGAGAGGAAATATGAAGCTTCCAGTTGAGATTTTTAATTAAAGATAGACCGAGGATGCTTATTGTAGAAGAAGGTGAAAGCTGAGTTTTGTCGAAGAATAAGGTATAGGTGTTTGGAAGATTGCGTCAAGCTGATAGGTGGAGACATTGAGTTTTTTAAGGCGTTGCAGGACACAAAGTCCTTGCCCCAATCTTAATTGAGAGTAAGGTCTGAAGTTAAAGAGTTCTGCGGCCTCCAGCCTGGAGTCATGTAGCTCCTCTCGGGATGATCTTACATAAAAAAAATGTTGAGTAAGGCGTAATAGAGTCATCGGCATAGGAATGGATAGGAGTTTATTTTGGAGATAGGACAGAGTCCTGCGGGACGCCACTATTGATATATTTAGGGGAAGAACTGCTACAGTCTACCACAGCTAAGATAGATCGGCCAGAAAGGAAACTGGAGATGAAAGTACAGAGTTAAGGATAGAATCCACAGCAAGGTAGTTTGGAAAGCAAAGATTTGTGCTAGACTCCGTCGTAAGCTTACGAAATGTCTAATGTAACAGTAAAAGTTTATTAAGTTTATCCGGTGATTACGCGCAGAAACCACTCAGGTCTGCCAAAGACATCGACACCAGCAATCATCTGATCCCGCTACGCATCTCCTGTACGGGACTTGACACACTTTCTCTTCCACACTCCTCGCAGCCTACCTGAGGGTCCCTCAAGGCAAGGGTCACCCACCTGTACTCGCTTGCCATGAAATACTCACTTGGTTGTCAGTTCTCCAAAAATAGATAATTGTATACCAAACGACGTGAGGCACACATTCCTTAATACTTTTAAAATTCTACATATGGGTCGTGAGTATTAAACTTAAAGTAAGACTGTCGCAGCGAGAAAAGCATGAAAACCCTGACACAGCCTTCCACACGTGTTACAGCAAACCTCATAGGTCACCTCCCCCATACACCTGTCGCGACACAACTAACTCCGAAACAACTATCTTCGAGGGTATACTCACAGCCTGACGAGGTTCACGAGGAATAAAGGTGGAGGTGTGGATGGTGAGCTTCAGGCTGTTCTTCAAGTTCCTGCTGGGAAGGAGAGAGTGGTGTGAGGGAGGATGGAAGGAGAAGGTAGTGGGCTAGGGGTGGAAAAATGAGTAGGATGAGGGGGGTATGGAAAGAAAGGGTAGTGTGAGGGGGGGGGGGGGGGGGCTGGAAAGAGAGGCTATTTTAATGGGAGAGAGAGAGAGAGAGAGAGAGAGAGAGAGAGAGAGAGAGAGAGAGAGAGAGAGAGAGAGAGAGAGAGAGAGAGAGTCTTTTTTCATTAGGTCCCACTTCAACATTTTTGAGGTCTATAATTTTCCTCCAATTACTTACATCTCTCTTCTCTTGAGCCTTTTTCCTCAACTGATTGTATTTTCTTTTGACTCGCTGGGACTCATATAACTTTTATTTCCGTTTCGCGAAGGTTCCGTCTCGCTTTTACCTTTATTATTTTTCTCATTACTTTGCTTTCTTTCGTAAATCACAGACTTTTCTCGTTATTCCGTATTAGCTACCCTTGCATATTTCTCAGTTATTGGCATCAACATTACTATTTTGAAAGCAGATTGTTCAGCCTGTTTCGCCGCTTCCTCCTCCACCACCCTTTGTTTTTCCATCCTTTGAAGCGCCAGCCATGAAGCGGTACATTTGACTTAAAACAAAACTTCTGCTATTTACATTACGATGCTGTCCATATGTCCCTTGTGTGTGTGTGTGTGTGTGTGTGTGTGTGTGTGTGTGTGTGTGCAGCTTGTAGTAGTCTGGTAGGAGAGACACGAGAATATTAAGAAATTGAAGAAGAAAATATATTTGATGGGAGGGAGTGTGGGCGAGCGGGTACGTGCAAATTTAATAAATCCAACACTGGAAGGAGACGATTCAGACACATAATGAGAAGGAGAGGAGGAAAAAAAATAGGGAGCATGCCTTAGGAATAATGGGGAAGAGAGAGAGAGAGAGAGAGAGAGAGAGAGAGAGAGAGAGAGAGAGAGAGAGAGAGAGTAAAAGGAATAAGATAAATAGAGAGCGGATATAAAAGGATAAGGTAGAAGAGGAGGAAGAGACGGAGGAGTAGAAGGATGAATATGATGAAAAAGAAGAAAAAGAAAAATGGAAATAATGATGGAAGTGGAATCGAATAATAATGAAGGTACTATTACTACTACTTCTACTACTACTACTTTTAATTCTACTACTACTACTACTACTACTAACAATAATAATAATTATGATAATAATAAGAATAAGAGTAATAGTAATAATATTATATAATAATAATAATAACAATGATAATAATGACAAGAAGAAGAAGTAAAAGAAGAAGAAGAAGAAGAAGAAGAAGAAAAAGAAGAAGAAGGAGAAGAAGAAGAAGAAATAATCATAATAATAACAGTATTAATAGTATTAGGACAACAAAGCTAATAATAATAATAATGATGATGATAATAATAATAATAATAATAATAATAATAATAATAATAATAATAATAATAATAATAATAATAATAATAATAATAATAATAATAATAATAATAATAATAATAATAATAATAATAATAATAATAATAATAATAATAATAATAATAATAATAATAATAATAATAATAATAATAATAATAATAATAATAATAATAATAATAATAATAATAATAATAATAATAATAATAATAATAATAATAATAATAATAATAATAATAATAATAATAATAATAATAATAATAATAATAATAATAATAATAATAATAATAATTATAACAATAATAATAATAATAATAATAATAATAATAATAATAATAATAATAATAATAATAATAATAATAATAATAATAATAACAATAATAATAATAATAACTATAATAATAACAATAATAGGTAGAAGAAGAAGAAAAAATAACAAGAACAAGTAAAATAACAAGAACATGAAAAAGATCAAGCGGAGGAGGTGGAGGAGATGAAGGAAAAGTATAAAGAGGAAGTGTAAGAGGAGGAGGAGGAGAAGGAAAAGTATAAAGAGGAAGTGTAAGAGGAGGAGGAGGAGAAGGAAGAGGAGGAGGAAGTAGAAGAGGAGGAGGTGGGAAAGAAGGAGGAGGAGGAGGAGGAGGAGGAGGAGGAGGAGGAGAAGGATTACAATTATTCTTATGAGACGAAGCAGGGTATCAGGACACCTCTCCTCCCGAAATTGACCTATCTTTCGACCACTCCTCTAACTCTTTATAGGAGCAGTGAGTAGCGGGCTTTTTTTCCACATTTGTTACCTTTTGTTATGCCCTTGAACTGACTCCTCTGCTGTAAAAAAAAAAGTAGAGAGGGAAGAGTGCAGACATTATAACCTGCCTGTTCAGCATCACCTACACGCCTTGCTGTGACACATTAATAAGAACAGGACGGCAGGATTATCTAAGCGAGAGGAAGAGAAGAACTGAAGCGGAGGGTGACAGAAGGCTCAGGGATGACGGAAGAAGAGAGGAAAAGAAGGAAAGTGGAGGGTAGCTTATGAGAAAGTGAGAGTAAGTGAGTGAAACGAAAATTGAAGGTAAAAGGAAAGTAGATCATGCCGATACGAAGGAAAGGGGAAGAAACGGAGTGATGAAAATTCTAAAGACGGTTCATATCTACTTACCCTGACCACGGCAAGGGAAGAAGAAAGGAAAAGAAAAGTAGCGACAAGAGAAGATAAGGGAGAGAAGGAAGATAAAGAGCAGAGAGAAAAGGAGAAAAGTAGGGAGGAAGGAAGGGAGGATGGAAGAGAAGAAAATGTTTAAGAAAAGAAGGGACGTCAGAGGAAGAGAACAGGAAAGGGAGGCAAGGGAGGATGGAAGAGAAGAAAATGTTTAAGAAAAGAAGGGACGTCAGAGGAAGAGAACAGGAAAGGGAGGCAAGGGAGGATGGAAGAGAAGAAAATGTTTAAGAAAAGAAGGAACGTCAGAGGAAGAGAACAGGAAAGGGAGGCAAGGGAGGAAGAAAGGAAAGGGCAATATGTGAGAGATAGCAGATGGAAGTGAGTGAAAGGAAAGGAAAGGGGAGAAAAGGAGAGACGCGTGGAAGGGAGATATTGGCAGGCTCTGTGGGCAAAGGAATTCAGCCGAGAAGAAAGAGAAGGGGTGAAAGCTTTGGTCGGAGGGAGACGGTGCGGGGAATACATCTTGAGAGGCAAAGAAAAACGAGGGACAGGAAATACCACTTTTCATTTCTTTTGGAGTCCATTCAGCACCATTAGCCTTCACAGGGGGAGGGGGGGGAGGGGGGGGGGCATTGCATTTTGGTTGGCTTGTGTGTGTGTACTTTTCTTTGTTACTATTTCATGGAGAGAGAGAGAGAGAGAGAGAGAGAGAGAGAGAGAGAGAGAGAGAGAGAGAGAGAGAGAGACTTGGAGAACTCAATAGCCATGAAAGTCAATTATTATGTAATGGATGAGTGAACTCGAGAGGAATGGCATACGGCATTATTCAGTTAAGGCTGTGGCGAAAGTGAAAGGAAGAAAGAGTAAAGTACAGGAAGAGTAAAAGTATGGGATAAGATACAGTGAAAATGGAAAAAATGAAGGGAGACGAGAAAAAGGTAGAGAGAAAGATGACACACGGAAAAAAACATAAGGAAGTAAAAAAATATGACATGGTAGTGGGAGAAGAGGTTAATTAGGAGGAAGAAAGAAAGGAGGAGGAAGAGGAAGAAACTTGAAACCTTGGAAACATAGAAATATTGAAACATGAACGAGCAGGCAGCAGAAAGCCTATTGGCTCATTACAAGGCTGGCTGCTTTCAGTGATTTAATGAATCCGTCAGCCACAGTAGTGGCTCGCGGGAAGGATTAATGCACTTGTGTACCTACTCTTGAATACATTTAGTTCACTCCCAATGCAGCAAAGTGTCGATCAATGCGTTTCTTGAAGGAGTTGATTGTCTCTGCGCTAACTACTTCTGCAGGAAGGCTGTTCCAGTGGCGAGGAAGAGGAGGAGGAGGAGGAGGAGAAGATGGAGGAGGCGGTGGAGGAAGAGGAGGAAGAAAAGGAGGAAAAGGAGGAGGAAGAGGAGGAAGAAAAGGAGGAAAAGGAGGAGGAGGAGAAGGAGCCGTGTAATTCTCACCTTTACACCATACACAAAATAGGGATGGTGCCCTGACAGTTGTGATGCCTCACAAAACTTCTCCATATGGCACGGTCCACATAATGTTCTTCTTCCTCCGCCTCCATCGTTGATGCTCTCTCCTCAATTGCTTCCCGAGCCCCATCGCTCCACCTCCTCCTAGGTCTGCTCACCGGCCTGCATATTCCCAATATTTCTATGGGAATGTGGTTCCTGAGTGAAGACGGTCGGCTGTAGCTTCGAAACTAACCACGGGGTGTTCTGAAAAATACTCTCATTATGATTCCCACTCAAAATTAATCTGCATGACTCGTAAATCTAACAGAACCTAACCTGAACCTAAACTAACCTGACCTGTTCAAGAGCGGGCTGACATCGTCATCTCAAAATCTGTCTCTTCCTTTATCAAACGAAACACTGCCATTTCTTCAGCTTGTATTTTACTCTTTAGCCTTGTTGTTATGTCCAGGTCCAGGTTATGTCCGTATGTTAATACTGGTCTTATTTTTTATTTTTTTTTGTATATGATGACTTTAACTCTTAGTGGAATGAGTCTTTCCTTTAGTAGTAGGTACATTAATCTTAAATTGTTGGTGTAACTTTCGATTCTCTTTGTGATTTTTTTCCACAAGATGCCTTTCATTTACTACTACTCCCAGGTACTTAAAATCTTCCACCAGCTTCAATTTTTCTTCCGTCTTTTTATCTCAATTTCCTCTCTCTCTCTCTCTCTCTCTCTCTCTCTCTCTCTCTCTCTCTCTCTCTCTCTCTCTCTCTCTCTCTCTCTCTCTCTCTCTCTCTCTCTCTCTCTCTCTCTCTCTCTCTCTCTCTCTCTCTCTCTCTCTCTCTCTCTCTCTCTCTCTCTCTCTCTCTCTCTCTCTCTCTCTCTCTCTCTCTCTTGCTACCTTCATCATCTCGGTCTTATTGGCATTTATTTTAATTCATCTTCTCTTTATATCTTCGTTCCAAATACTCAGTCTCATCTTGCAGAACGATTGAGGATATAGCAACAAGTGCAATATCGTCGGCAAAGGCCAATGTCGTCACCTCATCTCCAAATTTTAATCTCTTCATGCAGCGGTCCATGAACAAAGTGAACAGAAGTGGCGATATCACACCACCCTGCCTAACGCCTTCATTTACGTTGAACCAGTTGCTTTCTCTTACAGTAGCTGGGTCCTCACCGCACTGACACAGTTTCTAGAGAGGCTCTTTATAGCTCTAACTTAGGAGGGCTCTACCATATAGCTAGTGAGAGTTGTAATTGTGCTCTCGAGATGCCATCTTGCCACTGTCGCCCATGCTCGCTGCCTTTTGTCCAGTGCTTCTGCTTCAACACAAATAACACCAACAAATAAAACCGGAAGTGCTTGAAGTACCAAAAACTTGTGTTGAGGTAGGAGCGCTAGGCGGGAGGCTGTGAACGTGAGCAGCAAAGACGGCGTCCGGGGAGTGAGTGGCCCAAGTCTCCCTGTCTATGGTTCTAACCTATTTCTTTCGTTGTTGTCTTTTTTGCCTTTGGGCTGCCTCCCTTGCTGAAGAAAAGAAAAACACTGTGACTACCACTTACATCATCACAGCCACCAAGAGATTCAACAAAAGACTAAAAAAACGGGGAAACAAACTTTCATCAATAACCTTAACTCCGTCTGATGCACGAGGGAAACAAAATGAAAATAAACGAAAACTAACTATGAAGAGAGAGGAGATGAGAGGGAAAAACAAACAGATAAAGACTGACGCGAAAGCTGTTGTCACAATAAACGAGGAAGCGAGATATGTTAGGGTCATACAATCCTATGAAATAGAACGAAACGTAGACCAAATAAAACTAAAATATCATAAACTAAACGGACCAAAATTTATATATGGGTCTCAGTTTGCGCGATGGTGATTAAGTTTTTCGATATCATAGATTTAAAAGTAGAAGTCATTGAAAGTTTATTCACAAAATTATAGTTAAAACATATGTGAAGGAAAACAGGCAATGAGAAAAGTACCTAAAGGTGTAGCTATGCTAGCTTACGCGTTGCCTCGGTGCTCATCTCCGTCTCATCAGCCCTTGAGCTGTGGCAGGACACGAGGTCAATGTGACGTCCATTTATTCAGTTTTTAGAATCATTCCTTTGCAATCATGCCGTTATTCTGTTCATATCAAATTATTCCAAAGCCTGATTCAACGTGAGAGACCTACCCAAGGATGTTTCATATGAAATTGGTGACATTCCAATATATTGATGAGATATTATGGTGACAGAAATACAAATAAACAATCAAACGAGAAGGACAAATAGACAATCAGACAGATGGTAAACGTAGTTGGGCGATAACAAAACATGTGAAAGAGAATCAACTTAAACCATTCTTCGGTGATGAAAAGGCTGAGGCGATCAGTTTTTTTCCTTCATGACGTCCAAAACTCTTGTGTCTTATCCGACCCATTCTCTCTCTCTCTCTCTCTCTCTCTCTCTCTCTCTCTCTCTCTCTCTCTCTCTCTCTCTCTCTCTCTCTCTCTCTCTCTCTCTCTCTCTCTCTCTCTCTCTCTCTCTCTCTCTCTCTCTCTCTCTCTCTCTCTCTCTCTCTCTCTCTCTCTCTCTCTCTCTCTCTCTCTCTCTTCTCTCCTGTCTTCCTCCATAATCGCTTGGCTCTCAGTAAGCCTAACCTCAGAGCAAGACTCGATTTCAGTAATAGTAAAGCGTTACTCAACTTTGTATTCCATGCGGCTGTATTGTAAGATAGTATTTACGTTTATGTCGTCTTCATTATTATTTCTTTCGATATGGTTAAAAAAATATAAAGGAACAAGAATTTCAACTGCATAAAACTTAATTAACATCACAATAAATTGCGATTAACTTTTCTATTCAGATTACAAATGTTTTTTGAATTAATATCGCGGAATTTGACAAAATAGCATATGTTGAAAGTGTCATTTCCGTAAGCACTTGAACCAGGGGCGGATCCAGAAAATGATTTTTTATTTATTTTTTTTTTTTTTTTGGGGGGGGTGCTGGTAAAATTTAATAAGTTAACGACAGCCTCAAAACAGTGAAGACAAATGTATAGTGATGGCGGTTCTTTGCTTAAAATCCGCAGCTCCCGAGCAATCAACGTATATGTGTGTGGGGTTCTTGAAAGGTCTGGTCTTCCGAAAATCCCGTAAATTCCCAGCAATAAAAAAATATAAAATAAAATAACTGAAAACTGAGTTATCAGACTCACAACCCCTCTAGTCCTTATTATTATTTAAATATCTAACCAATCACATCTCTCATAGGGTAAGCAAAGGCCAGATAAACGTGCTCTTAAGTTTATTGAAAACAACAAAGAAACTCGCTGGAAATTAAGAATAATTAATTAACACCAAGCACACAGCAACCTAGTAGCTGTGCTAAAACATCCTAGGAATTAGATTACTTAGCTGCAGGTGGGGAGAAGCCAAGCCACACCTGGTCTTCCTCGTGGTCCGTTCCTGGAGTCCTTTTGTCCTCTTTTCGTTCCTCTCACTGCAACGCGCCGTGCCCTCCTTCCTCCCACGGGCTTCCCTAGACCTGAGTATACAATCACTCTGGAATTGTGGATACTACAGACAGGAAAACCTCACGATGGAGAACGTGTTGTGGAAGGACGGTGAGAGGTGACGTCCGCTTGCGTCGAAGTCTGGGCAGGAGATGACTTGGAAGATGGCGGCCGTCCCACAATGCTCAGGCCGGGTTCCGCGGTCAAGATGCCAACTCTCGCCATACGGCATCTCGTTTTCTGTGCAACACTTACGCTAAAAACGCCCTAACGGCATGGATTGTTATTTATTAATAACCTAACGCATGCAATTGGTCATAGTGGGTCATGCAGCCCACACATAGCTCAGCGTTAGCAGTATTAACGAAATGATTTGAAATAGCGCGCGTTCCCGCCTTCATGTGCTTCCTCTCGCTCTCTCAATCAAAATGGCGGGGACTCTCGCGGTAACTTTCCACAAGCCACTCCCTGAATAATGACTCATGACAATGTGACAAATGAATTTTTCTTGTATCTATATATGAAGTGCAATCAATATTTAAGCTGGCAAGCAATAACAAGAAACAATTCAAATTGTATACATCCGGCCAGTAAAAAGGCAGATCTGAACAGGTAGAAATCATCACCATACGAGCATTCGAAGAAAACTAGACGTTTATTTCGATATGTAAGCAGTAAGGGTGATCATAATACAGGTTATATATAAATTACAAACCTAACCTTTACAAAAAAGAGCTAATATGTAAAATTAGACACAACTGAAGATAAAAAGGAATTCTTATAGGGCTTCTTTTACATGGGATTGAGGTAACACATTTGCAAATATTGGCTGATCTAAAGAAATATATTTACAAATTCCCAAGTATTCAACAAGTGCCTCACTAAGCAAAGCGTAGTCGGCGGGTTTTTTCGCCGAATTTGCTTATCACTCTCTCGACTGAAATGGGAATATCATATAATAGTGAACACAGAGGAGGGTAAGTTCGTTCAGGCGCTTTTGGCCGACGGTACTCCTCATATAGGTTTTCAGCCTTTTCAATGCTGAGAAAGACCTCTCGGCTTCCGCGTTGGAGACTGAAAGCGTCAACAGAGTTTTCAAGAGAATGGCGAGATTGGGGAACATGCTGGTGCTGGTGTGAGCCTGGGCTTCTTTGATAGTTTGGAAGACCGGAACAGATAATGCCCAGCGCTCCGCTTCCGCCTTCACGAGTGTCAGGGATTCGATGTCGGGCTCGTAGAGCTTCGCAACATCCGTTTCAGGGCCTTTGAGGAGTTGCTTGAGCTGAAGTGTGACAGGCACTGTGTCGTCGCCAAACCGACTCTTCAACTCGTGGTCCACAAACGGAATGTACACCGCCCGGCGGTAGTAGGTACTCCTCAACATTCTCGCACGGAACATTTGATCGCTGGGTCTGTCGTCCACAGAGTCGTGGCACAGGGATGGTGTCATGCGATGACCCCACCTCGACCAAAAGCTCTTCCGCTTTCATGAACACGTCGTGGAAATGATTCTCCGCATCTGCTCTGAACTTGGCAAAAATGGTATCGATGCCACGAATCGTGGCATAGACTGACACCAGGTCGCCATCTTTTCTCTGAAGTTCGGCTCGGCTCCAGAGTAAGCGCCAATATACACTCCACTACAACCAGTCCAACGAGAAAGCGGGGAACACGTATGGCGATGAGAAGGAGCCCAGCGGTGGCGTCAAGTTCTTCCTCGAGAAAACCAGCGATGACAGGCAGAAATTCAACGAAAACCAGCACTGCATCATGCCTCTCAATCCACCTGGTGGGGCACAGGGGAACAAGCTTTTCGCGCTTGGCCGAGGTAAGCTTGACAACCTCTGTGAAGCGGAGAGAGTTCATATTCGAAGAATGAACGAAGTTGTACACCTCGGTCAGTGTTTGAAGAGCGATCTTCACTTCCTTGACGTCACACGCCTTCGTCAGTACTAGATTCTGCCGGTGGTTAAAGCAGTGGATTGGCTTGGCCAGGGTGTACTTCTTCATGAGTACTGCGGCACACCCTTTGAATTTTCCCATCATGGCACTTGCTCCATCGAAACCAAGTCCCCTGCACTTGGCCATGTCCAATCCGAGGTCTTCAACGGTGCGCAAAAGGAGCCAGGCTAAACCTTTACCGGTGAGGTCATGGGCGTGCACAAAGGCAAGGAAGTCTTCCCTTATTTCCTCTTCGAAGTGCCGAATGATGATAGTGGCCTGCACTAAAATTCACTTTCTGCTTGCATGTGAGGAATGAGGTCACAATGATTTTTTCCTTAGGCCTTTAAATCTTGCTCTATAATATTCAATATACGATTCCGTAACTTAAATACTGAAAATAAATAAAGAAAATCCTGAGTTCTTCAGAAATGCAACAGAAAGGTACCAGTTTTCGTTTTGACTCTGAAAGTGGACACTTTTAGTAGATGCGGGGGGGGTGGGGGGGGCGTCCGACACCCCTGGCCCCTCCCCCCCCACTGGGTACGGGGTACTACGGCCCTGTACGAGCATATAGATTGTTAGCTGAGGGCGGGCCCCATAAGAGCGCAGGGCCCTGGGCACGTGCCCGTTGTGCCCTGTCCCTGCAGGAGAGTGAAAAATTACATCAGACACAGAAATGTTTTTAATTTTGCCTGAGCATACCGTCCACCTCCGCATAGTAAAGCCCAAGGAACCATAAAGGAGAAATTTTGTAAAGTTTGGAGGACAGCGTCCAGAGTTATCTAGCGGCGGCCGGCTTCGCTCCCCAGCTCTCTAGCTTTTTGGGGGTATCTTAAATATATTTTATGTTTTCTAAATTCATGGGTATTTCAAATATTTTAGTTATACTAATATTCTTTTTTGGGGGCCCGGGCCATCTAGCTCCCCACCCCCGTATCCGCGCCTGCATATGCCTACAGCCGACGACACATTCCGTATTATAGTTGCAGCACATTATAAGCGTGTCAGTTATGTACCGACTATCCGCATACCCCATCCCCCTGTGTCCGCCCCTGACTTGAGTTCAAAATAATGGCCGCTCAGGAGCGTGGCGCAGTGACCTGATTTACCAGCGATGTTTTGGCAAACCTATCAACAGGGGTGTTCCGCAGGGCTCTGTTCTTTCTCCCACACTCTTTATAATGTTCATTAATGACCTCTCCATAACAAACTATTCTATTCAAGACTACGCCAATGACTGAACTCTGTAATATTCAACATCTTTTAACAGAAGACCCTCTTAACGGGAATTACATTATTCAAGGTTGAACGCCTCAGAATACTTAACCTCAACCTTGCTACTATCATTTCCGAATGGAGCAAAAGTAACTTAGTATCCTTCAATGCCTCAAAAACTCAATTTATCAAACTATCAACTCAACACAGTCTTCCTAACACCTATCCCCTACTCTTCAATAACACTCATCTGTCCCCTACTTCTACATTAAACTTTCTCGGTCAATTCTCAATTAATAATCTTAGCTGGGAACTTCATATCTCTTCTCTTACTAAACCAGCCTCCTCGAGGTTATGTGTTCTGTATCGTCTCCTCCAATTTTTTCCACCCTCCCAAATGCTATCCATATACAAGGGCCTTGTTCGCCTTCACATTTAGTTTGCATATCATGTGTGGGAGGTCCACACACAGCCCATTTGGACAGAGTGGAATCCATTGCTCCTCTAACTGAGTATTCTACCTCTTAAATTTCGCCGCAGTGTTGCCTTCCTCTCTATATTCTATTGATATATTCATGCTGACTGCTTTTCTGAACTTGCTAACTGCATCCCTCCCTCCCCTCTCGCAGACCGCTGCACTCAACCTTCTAATCTTGCTCACCCCTATGCTGTCCAAATCCCTTGTGCAAGAGTTAACCATCTTCATTGTTTTATTTCTTTCACTGGTAAACTCTGGAACAGCCTTCCTTCGCCTGTATTTCCTCCTGCCTACGACTTGAACTCTTTCAAGAGGAGAGTATTAAGACACCTCCCCATCCAAAATCGACCTTTCTTTTTTGGCCTCTCATTCTTCTCCACCGGAGTCGCTTTGAACGTTTTTTTGTTGTTATTTGAGTTTATCTTTGCCCTTAAGCTGTATCTTATATTGTAAAAAAAAATTGGAAGGTTATTGTGACGATGAAAGGTTACTACTACAACTACTACTACTACTACTACTACTACTGCTACTACTACTACTACTACTACTGCTACTACTACTACTACTACTACTATTACTGCTACTACTACTTCTACTAATATTACTACTACTACAACTACTTTTACTATTACTACTACTACTGTCTTCTTATTATGAAAACTACTGCTCAGGCAAATTATGTAAGTTTGAGCTGATTAAGTTTTAAAATTGAACGGAATGAGAACGAAATACTTGGTTCGGTAGATTGTGATAGATTCTAAAAAAAAGCCCACACAACTACTGCTCCCCATGCATCTGAAGCCCGTTTGGATGAGCCTTGTTGGGGTTAACGAGCAGGAGCCGCGGGAAGCCTGGTTAGGACCCTGAAAAAGTGTTCACTCCATTAACGTTATCTGAAGAGGGGAAGCGGGAGCCAAGGGAGTGGATTAATGAACCGCTGGGTGTTGCAACTCGAATTCACATTTATTTGCCCTTTTATCTTAGAGCTTTTATTTTTAATCTGCAAATAAGACAACAGAAACAACATCCATTTTCGCACCATCCTTATGAATAACGGCGGCATAACACTGGCTGCAAGGAAAAGAAAAAAAAAACAATTGCAAATACTACTACTACTACTACTACTACTACTACTACTACTATTACTACTACTATCGAGTTTTAATGAGGATGAGGATCAGGGGCCACGGAGGACCTGGTTGTGGCACTGACAAATGTGTTCGTTACATTATCGTTGCCTCAGCGGAGGGAGGCAAATGACTCGATTAATGGACTGTCGGGTATCGGAAGTGAAGTAATTCACATGTATTTTTTCTCTACAAATAAAACTAAGAAAACAATATTGGCATCCTCAGCAACCAACAACAGCAGCAGATTACAGCTACAAGTGTTAACTTTATTCTGCTGTATTCTGCCTGAAAAACCTTATAATGGTAATAATAACTAGTAGTCAGGGCGGAGTGAGCCGAAGTCGTGAACACGGAGACGAAGATCAAAGCTCCGTGCACGTACAGGATGTTGGCGACTTTAAACCATCTGGAAACATAGGAAGTGGACACTCATTTCAACAACCACTTTAACATTTCATCCACGCAAATAACATTTTCCTCGATGATTAGTCGACGAAGTTTGATTTTTTGCGATGCGATGTGACTATAACCTATCTACGAAGTCTAATGTAGTACAATGTTTACAAGACGGCAATAGTGAGTAATATTATTTATAACAATATAAAATTAAAAAGAAAACTTATTTCATTAACAATAATAATAAATGCCCGTACTTATATGAATGTAAACCAGTGTATTGAGAAATCTTGATATAACATAAATAAGGGAGATTCTTGCGAGCCAAATAATATGATCAAGAAGAAGGAAAGGCGGGAGGGACGGACACACTGCAGGCCACACGAAGACCCTTTGAACATGCTCAAACACACAGCAACGCCCCCTAATGGTACTAAGTCCTCGGCGGGCCGTCAGCTGCATGGCGAGGCGAAGGTGACGCGAGAGCCAGACAGGGGCGGCAGGTGGCGGGACAAGATGCAAAGATCACAGACCTCGTCCGTGCCCAGTGGCCTTCTTCCCTTCAACAGTTCTCCCAAGAGACCAAGTGGTCCCTCCCTTCCTTCTAACCTTCTTTGACCATTCCTCTTCCTTCTTTCCTTCTGCCTATATAAAAAAAAAAATCGGAATTTCATCTCACTTGAGGCGGACTGACAAAGAGCAGAACGATTTGAAAATATAAACAAATGGATGATCTAAGAATGGATATTTGTTAAAACTTCATAGCAGGAGTAAAAAGATCATGACAAGCGTAATAACTTGGGCGGGTGTTCTTATGACATGTCCACCTTTCATTTATCAAGGTTTACGTGTCATTAGAACAAGTGTGATTACAAAAAATGAGGAAAACAAATTAAGTAAAGGGCGAAAAAACTGTTGATGGTGCTGGCAATAGCGTCATCATCATCTATTCAGCTCGTTATGGCCGGTCCACAAGATAACTTTTCCGGCATCGTTGGAACTGATTTCCGTCACTGGCTGCTGGTGACATCTGCAGCAGCACCCAAAGGATGTCCACACGCTTACCGACGCGGTGGCTGGTGCACCGCGTGCCCGGCCCACATTAGTCACTGGAGGAACTCAAGATGGCAAGACAAATACAATAACTGGAGGGGACTTGTCATCCAATACAAACTGTAGATTGTAAAAAAGTAAATACGATTATGCAGGTTATTCCAGTGATGCAATGGAATCATCTGTCCTGTCAAGGTGGTCAACATGACACTGTGACGCAAGTTAAGTTTCCTGACACAACAGAGAAAACCTCTAAACGCAGCTTGTGTTTTGTGCAGTCCGTATAGTGTGAGTCCTACGCGCGCCTCTGCTGTTGGACCGCTTTACAAAATCTTTCAACCATGTCTCTGATTAAACAAGACCTCGCACGTGGTGTTCATGTGTGGTTCGGCAGCGAGGAAGACTTGATTGCCTGTGCCTAAAACCCACACAAAGGTTGTGCTCCGAGGTCGGCACTGAGCAGCAAAATGCACCAAATTGTGTTCCTGTGAATTGGCCTTGAGGGCACCCCCAGCGTGGTGATACCAAGATCCCCCGCCCTGCAGCCTTAGCTCAGTAGGGACAGCGATGATTGTAATATATCGCGGCACAGGGCTGAAGACAAATATATTAAGATCAAGGTTCGGAATACGACCAGGATTGTAGAATAATATGTCATGATAGAAGGAAAAGGAAGAGGGTTGGGGGAGGAGGAAAAGAGCGAAGGGGAGAAGGGAGAATAGCAGGAGGAGGAGGAGGAGAAGAAGGAGAAGGAAAAGGAGGAGGAGGAGGAAGAGGAGGAGGAGAATGAGAAGGAGGAGGAGGAGGAGGAGGAGGAGGAGGAGAAGGAGGAGGAGGAGGAGGAGGAGAAGGAATACAAAGAAGTACAAAGGAAAAGCAAACAGCAACAGACCTCTTGGTCCAAACTAGGCTGTTTGCTGTTACTACCATCTACTCTAATCTACGAGTCAGAGACACAGGACAGCAAAGGCGAAGGCTCCTCCCCTCCCACCAGTCCCTCCAGCCGAGGCTGGCATGAAAAGGAAGAATACCATGTAGTATATAAAAAACTACAATGGAATTTTACATGGACAGAAGGAAGATCATACACGACAACTAAGCTAACACTACTTTCTGTTAGACCGGAGCAAAATAGCGGATGTTCGGGTTAGCTTCTTAATATTTGTCTAGTCGGTTTTTGAACGTGCAAATAGTTTCGCTTTCGACGACGTTTTGAGGCAAACCATTCCATCCATTAATGACACGGTTGAAGAAGTGTTTTGATTCATTTGAGTTGAAACGCTTCCTCGTTATTTTGTATCCATTGTTTCTTGTTACACTTGATTGAGAGACTGTAAAATAATCATGAACATTAACGTTATCGAATCCCTTGAACATTTTAAACACTTCTATAAGGTCACCTCTTAGCCTGCGCTTTGATAGGCTGAATAAGTTCAGTTCTTTAAGTCTGTCTTCGTACGGTTTGTTTCGCAGTCTAGGGATCATTTTAGTAGCTCGAAGCTGCACCCTCTCGAGTTTATCTATATCTTTTATGTAATAGGGAGACCAAAGTTGAACGCAATACTCAAGATGTGGGCGAACTAACGAATTGTAGTGTCAATATTACTTTTTCTGCTTTGTGTTCAAATGTACGACCAATAAATCCGATCAGTTTGTTGGCAGTTTTTACTACTTCTGTGCAATGCTGACTCGGTTTAAGATCGTTCGAAATTATTACTCCAAGATCTTTTTCTTTGCTGGCTTCAGAAAGTCGCACTTCGTCAATTTGATAATGAATACGATCGTTGTTGATTCCGATATGCATAACCTTGCACTTTTCAATAATGAAATTCATTTGCCATATTCGTGCCCAACTGCTTAAACGTTCGTGATCAGCTTGGAAGTGTTCTTTATCCGTTGTCGTAGTGACTTTGCTGGCTATTTTTGTGTCGTCGGCAAATTTCGATATTTTACACGATAGCCCCTCGTCAATGTCATTTACGTACACTAAAAACAGAACAGGTCCCAACACCGACCCCTGTGAAATACCGCTTTTGACATCTCGCCAGTCAGATGATAAACCATTCATAACAACTCTCTGTTTACGGTCGGTAAGCCAGTCTTTGAGCCACTTATGAATATTACCAGTTATACCGTGAGCTTGCAATTTACTAAGGAGGCGGTTGTGAGGGACTTTGTCAAATGCTTTCTGAAAGTCCAAATATACAATGTCTACTGATTGACTTTCATCGTGTACATTAAAGATGTAGTTGAAGAAATCGAGAAGGTTAGTAAAACAGGAACGTTTGTTTCGAAAACCATGTTCCGAATCCTTAATTAGTCTGTTATCTTTAAAAAAAAGGAGGAGGAGGAGGAGGAGGAGGAGGAGCAAGGAGCAAAGAGAGAAAGGAGGAAGGAAGGGAGGTGAAGAATAATATGAAATATGAAGAAACATGAACAACAACAAAAAAGGAAAAAAGAACTAACCAAAAAGAAAACATCTACACTTCAAACATAAAAACAACAAAATATCGCAAGAAACTCTGCAAAGCTTCATAGTTTCATGTCACAAAAACAAGGAGTAAAAAAGAGGCAGGTAAGAAGGTGAATAAAACATCAATAACATACAGGAAGGTCAGGCCAGGTGAGCTCGGTCAAGCGGCTCACCTGGGCAGAAGGAAATGAGGCGCAGGTAATGTTTAAAGGGCTGCGGCCAGGTGGGAAAATAAGAAGTGATATAATTGAGACTCGCTTTAAACATATATTGAATAAAATTACGAAGCGTGTGATGTGAGTAGGAGGCTGTTTGTCTTCTTTTTATGATGGTTTCCTGGGACAGACGCGAGGGAAAAAAGGAGGAGGAAAGGAAAGGGGAGAGAGAGGTAGTGTAACTGGGAGGGTAAATAAAAAGTTAAGGGAAATGGAGGAAAAGTGAAGGGGAAAGTAAGCAAAGGGTGAATGGAGCAGGAGGGAGGTGGATTGTAACTAACGACAAGGACGAGGAGTAAAAATAAAAGAAATGGGAAGGAGAGAGAGAGAGAGAGAGAGAGAGAGAGAGAGAGAGAGAGAGAGAGAGAGAGAGAGAGAGAGAGAGAGAGAGAGAGAGAGAGAGAGAGAGAGAGAGAGATGTTCACCCACCTATACAAGACACTTATGAGGACCAAGATATACTATATGAAGCTGTTCGGTTACATCTTGGACCTTATCTTATGCAATGCCTGGATCTTGTATAAGCGGGACTGTTTGGCATTGAATGTCACTTTCCTGCCCCTCAAGGACTTTAGACTTGATGTTTCCAGTGCCATCAGTCCCAAGGAGCAGAGTCTACGAGGTTGTCCAGGGGAGAAATCTTCTATAACTTTGCCTAAGAAGGGGCAAAGGGCAGAGGTCCCGAATGTGGCCCAGAGGCAGGATGCCACAAAGCTCCACCTGCCCACTCATGTGAAAATGAGGCAGACTTGCAAGCACTGCTCAAACAGCAAGAGCGTCCATCGATCACATTGGACGTGTGAGACTTGCAAGGTGGCTCTCTGCCTCACAGACCAAATAAATTGTTTTGAGGCATTTCACAAGAACCTCTAAGTGTGATAATGTTCTGGCTTAAGATACTTATGGAATATATGAAGAAAAATAATGGACGCTTTTAATATATTTCAAAGATATAGTGTTTATATCAAAGCATTTGCTATTTGTTTCAGTAAACTCTAATAAAGATTCAATTTATGTTCCAGTGATGTCATTATTTACATTCTAGGTTGTGTGAAAGTACCAATTTTTTTTTTTAAATATATTCTGAAGAATACAGCTTGCCTAAAAAGTTTACTCGGAGGTAGCAAATCACAAATTTAAAATTGCGTTTGACACACATAACATTTTCAGTATCCAAAAAATAAATAAATCTTTATCTCAAAGGGCCAAAGGATCCCATATGGTATAAGCGTGGTTCCCCGTAACGTGCCCAAAAGATCGCAATTGGAATGAGCGTGGTCCGTCGCATTGTGCCCAAGGCACCCATATGGGATACTTCGTTCTCGGACCATTTTTCGGTAACTACAAGAAATTCAGAAAAATATACAGGAATAAATATGTCTTACAAAAAGCCAAAGTTTCACATAGTAAAACGATTTTGCAAAATTCGCAAAGAAATTTAGGGTAGAAGATAAAGGGTTAAGACCTATTTCACTAAGCACTAAGTAGTGGTCAGAGCTGCTGACACTGTTCGGTTGAAGGCAGTGCACAGAATTTCCTGGGGGTCGGTCAGTACAGGGTTTAGGGAACCACCCCTCACATGCGTGGGAAGGTGACGTGATTGGTGAGCCTGTGGACCGCTGTCAGCTCGGGAAAGACCGTGTTAATCAGATGTTGATTCAGGTCACCCACGATTACGATGTTCTGGAAGTCGTGGGTGGCCATGATGGTGTCGAACTGGTTGTTGAGGAATGCTAGTGGAGAGCGGTCTTGCCATTGTGGGCGGCAGAGAGTGCAGAGCAGGACAGAGCTCATGTTGGACAGGAGAAGGCGAGTGTTGGTGGTAGCGAGTGTTCTAAATGCTAAGCGGTTCCCGGATAGAGAAAGTCATATCCACCAGGGATACTTTATTTGGGCAAACATACACAAGTCATTAAGACAAGCACAACACATAGAATAGGTGTTTGTTTGTGTATGCGTTTGTGTGAATGTTGTTTGTGAAGGTTGACATTTAAGTGTTGGTGTATGTGTGGAACAATGTGTAAAGGTGGACAACAAAAGGACATACACGGACAGTCAAAGATAAACGAGTACAAGAAAGATAAACATTGAAGACACGACGCGGACAGAGACAATAAAAATACACTTAACGAGCTTGCTCTGCAGCGCCCATTTTCTTAAGTGTCACTGAGGGGAAGGAGCACGCAATTTGAGCGGTGACTGCTACAGATTACTCCCCCCCCCAGTGACGAGGAAGGAGGAACGAAATCTTCCTTGGTGAGGGGGCGCTGTGACGGTGTTGCGTTGCGGTGGGTAGCGTTGCGTGGTGAGTAGAGTTGCGTTAAGGTGCGCGGTAAGTTGCGCTGAGTAGAGTTGCGTTGAGGTGCGCGGTAAGTTGCGCTGAGTAGAGTTCAGCTACGTTGTCGAGCTGGGGTAAGTAGTGTAGTGACAACAGCTACGGTAAGTCGAGCTGGAGTGAATAGCGCGTAGAGGACAGCTACGGTAAGTCGAGCTGGAGTGAGTAGCGCGTAGAGGACAGCTACGGTAAGTCGAGCTGGAGTGAGTAGCGCGTAGAGGACAGCTACAGTAAGTCGAGGTGAAGTGAGTTGAGGGTTGTGTGCAGCTGCAGTGAGTCGAACTGAAGTGAGTAGCGCGTAGGGGACAGCTACGGTGTGTCGAGCTGAGATGAGTAGCGCAGTGAGGACAGCTACGGTAAGTCGAGCTGAAGTGAGTCGAGTGGTTGGCTGTTTAATAGATCCTGGAAGGCTTGAATCCGCACTCCCAAATCGCGAACCACGTAGACGGGTCCTGAGCAGAAGAGTGGTGCTCTGAAGGACACCGCTGTTGTAAAGGAAGTGTTGAATGTCCTCGTCAGGTATGGTGAAGTCGACCGGCGTGGAGATGGGCGAAAGGCACTGGCGTAAACGCGTCGAGGAAACTGCGTGTGAAGGCGCTAGCTGCCAGCGTGTCAGGAGCCTCGGCAGTCGGTGAGAGTAGAACGTCTGCGTGTGTTAAAGGCGCCAGCTGCCAGCGTGTTAGGGGCCTCGGCAGTCCGTAAGGGCGTCGAGCGACTGCGTGGTAAGGCGCTAGATGCCAGCGTGCCGGGGGCCACAGCAGGAGTGAGGGGCGCTAGCATGTGCCGGGGGCCGCGGCAGTCGTGAGTGCGTCGAACGACTGCGTGGGAAGGCGCTAGATGCCAGCGTACCAGGGGTCACTGCGGGTTGAAAAGTGAGGGGCGCTAGCATGGGTAGGCGGTGGCCGAAGTGATAGCGTACCGGACCCACATTCGCCGCGTGATGGCCGACGCGGGTTCGAATCCTCACGCTACCACTCGGATTTTTCAGTCACCGCCGAGTGGCTTAAAACTACCCACATGCTGTCCTGAAGACCACCCATCAACCTGGACTCTAGAGGAAGCCGTCCAAGCGAATCAAGAACGAGTTCCGGGGGGCAGCATGAGCCAATGCAAGATGGCGCCACTATAAACACTCGCCTGCGCCAGAACGGGCTGGGCCGACCATCAGGCCCCCCGGGAAGAAGCCTTGGGCCGACCATCAGGCCCCACCGGGAAGATGCCTACCGGCGCAATAGGCAACAACGTAAAAATTTTTTTTAAAAATGTGCCATGAGCCGCGGCAGTCCGTGAGAGTAGAACGAACTGAGTGTACTATAAGCGCTGGCACATGCCAGGGGCCTCTGTGGCTCGGGAAGTGAACCAATGTCCAAAAAGGCACTGTAACACAACACTGCACGCTTAGTAGGTAACACTGTGACACTAACTGCTGCTGGGGACGTGCTGCACTGAACTGTTGCTGGACACACTGCACTGTACACAAAGATCCACAAGTGTAGGATAATCCAAGAGGGCGGTGGTAGATCCAGGAGGCGGTGGTTAATCCAGGGGGCAGCAAGAAATCCCAGTGGGGTGTCACACTGTGTTTGCGTGTCTCTCTGAGTCTGTGTGGTGTGTGGCGGCGTATACACTGAGTCTGTATGGCGTGTACACTGAGTCTGTGTGTGGCGTGTACACTGAGTGTGTGGCACTGTGTGTCTCAGTAATGTGTCGCACTGTGTTTGAGTGTTCACTGAGTCTGTGTGGTGTCACACGGTGTGCGTGTCTCAGTCGCCGTACCAGCGGGAAGGCAGGAAGGAGGAGGGGTGGGTGGGTGAGCGCCGGGAGGAGCACCATGGGGCACAAAAGATGCCTGGAGAGGGGGCACTAAGGATGCCTGGAGGAGGCGCACAGAGGGTGCCTGGAGGAGGCGCACAGAGGGTGCCTGGAGGAGGTGCACAGAGGGTGCCTGGAGGTGGCGCAGATAGGGTGCTTGGAGAGGCGCACAGAGGGTGCCTGGAGGAGACGCAGAAGGCGTCTGGAGGAGGGCACAAAGGGTGCCTGGAGGAGACGCAGAAGGCGTCTGGAGGAGGGCACAGAGGGTGTCTGGGGGAGGCACAGAGGGTGTCTGGGGGAGGCACAGAGGGTGCCTGGGGGAGGCACAGAGGGTGTCTGGGGGAGGCACAGAGGGTGTCTGGGGGAGGCACAGAGGGTGCCTGGGGGAGGGCGGGGGAGAACCCTGAAGGTGGCAACTACGCCCACGGCGTAATACTTCTCCCGACCCGAGGCTTAATCCCACGAACCCCGAGCGGGGTGAGATTTATTGCCCCAGGAGAGGGTAGGACGAATGAATCAGATGCCTCTGACTCAGGTTCACCCTCTGGGAGAGAGTGCCCTTGACACGGCATCGGTTATAAGCCACCTTGAACCATAGCAACACTGCAGGGTCACCAATTGTTGGTGGTAGCGAGTGTTCTAAGTGCTAATCGGTCCACGGATAGAGAAAGTCATATCCTCCAGGGTTACTTTATTTTTTTTTTTTTTTGGGGGGGGAGATTGTTCCCTCTTGCAAGAGGGAACACGGGCCTATGCCAAAGGCGGCCCGTGGCAGGGAGCCGACAGACCAACTCTATCGGCGATCGAAATCTAGCCGACCAACTCGGTCCGTCGACGAGTACTGGCGTGTCTCTGCTTTATTGGGGGGGGGGGGGGGAGATTGCTTCCTCTTGCACAAGGGAGCACGGGCTTTTGCCAAAGGCGGCCCGTAGCAGGGAGCCGACAGACCGACTCTATCGGCGATAGAAATCTAACCGACCAAGTCAGTCTGTCAACGAGGACAGGCGTGTCTCTGGGCAAACATACACAGGTCATTAAGGCAAGCACAACACACAGAATAGGTGTTTGTTTGGGTATGCGTTTGTGTGAATGTTGTTTGTGTAGGTTGACATTTAAGTGTTGGTGTATGTGTGGAACAATGTGTAAAGGTGGACAACAAAAAGACATACACGGACAGTCAAAGATAAACGAGTACAAGAAAAATAAACATTGAAGACACGACGCGGGGAGAGACAATACAAATACACTTAATGAGTTTGCTCTGCAGCGCCCATTTTCTTAAGTGTCACTGAGGGGAAGGAGCACACAATTTGAGCGGTGACTGCTACAAAAGAACAGCACTTCCATCTTCTCGGGGGCCGGTAAAGGGAGTACCAGCATTTGTGGTCCCTCCCGGTGGATTACAGCCACACCTCCTCCCTGTCTCGTAGCACGGTCGTGTCTCACCCTGTGACAATAGCCCGGGGTTCTGTCGCAGGTTGTTACGCAGTCATCGTTCAGAAATGTCATCACGGCAACCACGATGTCGGCTCCTGTCTGGAGGACAGTGTGCGTGAGGTCGCCCACGTTGGTGCGGAACCCGCGGACATTGGCGGACAGGGTCCTAAGGGTATTGGGTGCCATGCTTAATGCTGGTGAGATTGGAGCTGGGTGTGTCGTGGGGGTTGTTGCTGGGCTTCGTATTAAGTGGGTGGGGGAAGTGGTCTCTCCGCCAGTAGAGTTCGGAAGAGGCATTCTTGTCGTGCCTTTTCTCTCTCTCTCTCTCTCTCTCTCTCTCTCTCTCTCTCTCTCTCTCTCTCTCTCTCTCTCTCTCTCTCTCTCTCTCTCTCTCTCTCTCTCTCTCTCTCTCTCTCTCTCTCATCATATATTTTATTCTGTAAGTACCGTAAGTTAGTTTTATTACCGGAAAAAGAACCATGATGCAAACTGTAAAAATGATACGAAGAACAAAGTATACGAAAAAATGTAGCATAGTAAAATCTACGTATATAATTTAAGTACGTTATATTTCATCTCTTCAATGCACTGTCGCAGATGACTACCTTTGCTCTTGTCAGTTAAGGCTAATTGCTCTCCTTTCACAGCACAATTACTCGAAATTGCCTTGATTGTCAGGTGTTTGTTGAATTTACTCATCCACGTTTGTGTAAAATTATTCCCCCACCTCTCTCTCTCTCTCTCTCTCTCTCTCTCTCTCTCTCTCTCTCTCTCTCTCTCTCTCTCTCTCTCTCTCTCTCTCTCTCTCTCTCTCTCTCTCTCTCTCTCTCTCTCTCTCTCTCTCTCTCTCTCTCTCTCTCTCTCTCTCTCTCTCTCTCTCTCTCTCTCTCTCTCTCTCTCTCTCTCTCTCTCTCTCTCTCTCTCTCTCTCTCTCTCTCTCTCTCTCTCTCTCTCTCTCTCTCTTTTATTTTTTATTTTATTTACACAGACACTTGGTTACATCAGGGCCTAGTACCTATAACATTACTTTATATGGCGGCACTAGTTTCTAGGCTAAAGGGAACATAGTTGGTATCCCCTATCTGAAAGCCTAACCTGTTCACAAATTGTTCAGCCACTGGTTCACAAACAGTTTATATTGTTGCCGGTGTGTGAACTGCTGAGGCAGCTGACCGGACGCAAGGAGACGGTTCCATATCTGCCCGTAAGTGTTTATAAACTGCCTCTGGTAGTGAGTCGTCCGGCATCGCTGTACCACCAGAGCCGTGGGAGCCGCCTGCGCTGACCGGGTGTTGACTGTCACCTCCCGCTCCGGCTGTCGCAGCGTCCTCAGGTGCTCCACTCCCTCCTGCTGTATTTTGTACAGAGTGGTGAGGCCGGCCACGTCTCGCCGGTGTTGAAGGGTCTGCAGGGTCGGTAGGTGCTCCGGTTGTCGATCCGTGATGATCCTCCACGCCCTCTCCTGGATCTTGTCGAGGAGCGCGAGATGGGTACTGGCAGCTCCCCCGCACGTTAGGCACGAATACTCAAGGGAGGATCGGATTTGTGCCTTGTATAAGACCTCGCGCCCTCGACTGTCCATCAGCCAGGAGATTCTGCGTAGGGACGTCAGCTTCCGTGAGGCTGCCCTTGCCAGCTGCTGGATGTGCGTGCGGAAGGTCAGCCTGGAGTCATATGTGAGGCCCAGCACCTCCACTTCCTCACGTGGCGTCAGCTTGAGTCCCTCAAATTCAAGCTGGAGATCCACAGGTGTCCTGGCCAATACCAGCAGCTGAGTTTTTGCTGGGGCAAACTTAACTTGCCACTTACTCCCCCAATTTGCAATTCGCCGGAGTGTGGCTCTTAGTTGGCGTGCTGCCTGGGCCTCTCCTCCTGGCTCTATTTTGTGAGTCAAAGTGATGTCATCGGCGAACGCTTTGGCACTAGGAACAAGATGGAGGAGGTCATTTATGTACATGTTCCATAGAAGTGGCCCGATGACGCTGCCTTGTGGCACGCCGGCGTGGATCCGTTGTGGGGAGGACTTGTGGCCATTCAGGACCACTTGAAGGTGGCGTTCCTCTAAGTAATTTTTCATCAGGCACAGAAGTTTTCCCTCCAATCCGGCTGCTCTCATTTTTTCTAATAGGGCGGTGTGCCACACGCGGTCAAATGCGCCCTCAATGTCTAGTGCCAGAGCAGCAGTGGCTCTTCCTTGGTCCAGCTGTGAACTCCATTCATTGGATAGTAGTAAACATGGAAACATGGACTAGCAGGCAGCAGAAAGCCTGTTGGCTCATTACTAGGCTGCCTGCGTTCAGTGATTTAATCAATCCGTTTGCCACAGGAGTGGCTTGCAGGGAAGGATTAAAGCACTTGTGTACCTACTCTTGGGAACGTTCAGTTCCCTCCTGTTGCAGCAAAGTGGCGATCAATGCGTTTCTTGAAGGAGTTGATGGTCTCTGCGCTAACCACTTCTGCAGGAAGGCTGTTCCAGTGGCGAACAACTCTATTCGAGAAATAACTCCTGCCGATGTCGGTATTGCATCGCTTTGCTTGAATTGTTTTTCCGTTGTTTCTTGTTCTCAGGTTAGTTTGTAGCGTGAAGAGTTTGGAGTGATCAACGTTGCTGAGCTTGTTCAGGTACTTAAAGACTTGTATCATGTCTCCCCGCAGTCGTCTCTTTTCCAACGTGAAGAGGTTGAGTCGCTCGAGTCGTTCTTCATAGGGTTTCGTCCTCAGTGATGGTATCATCTTCGTGGCGCGGCGCTGTACTCTCTCAAGTAATTCAATGTCTTTCCTGTAATTAGGAGACCAGAATTGCACGGCGTATTCCAGGTGGGGCCTTACCAGCGAATTATACAAGGATAACATAACTCCGGCGTCTTGTATTCGAAGTTCCTCGATATGAACCCAAGCATTGTATTGGCTTTCTTACAGGCGGACTTGCAGTGTTTTGTTTGTTTCAAGTCACTGCTGATGGTGACCCCGAGGTCTCTTTCCTCTTGCACAACATGTAGTGGTTCGCCACCCATGTGGTATGTGTGGTTGCTGTTTCTGGATCCGATATGCATTACTTTACATTTGGTAGTGTTGAAGGACATCTGCCATTTTTGACCACCGAGTGATCTGGTCCAGGTCTCTCTGGATAATTTCGCAGTCTGCCGTCGTGAGGGCCTTCCACCCACCTTTGTGTCGTCGGCAAATTTTGAAAGATTGGATTTTAATCCTAGTTCTAGGTCGTTGATATATATGATGAAAAGTATGGGTCCCAGCACTGACCCCTGTGGCACTCCACTTGTGACCGGGAGCCACTCGGAGGCCTGTCCGTTGAGTACAACTCGTTGTTTTCTTTCAGTGAGCCAGTCTTTGATCCACGCTGTCAGATCGTCGCCTAATCCCGCCGACTTAAGTTTCTTGAGGAGTCTTTCATGTGGCACTTTGTCAAAGGCTTTCTGAAAGTCTAGATATATAACATCACTGGGGATATGATTATCCCAGTTTTCATAGATACCTTGGAAGAAGTCCAATAAATTGGTTAAGCATGAGCGCTTGTTCCTGAAACCGTGCTGAGCATCGGAAATGATGTTGTTGTCTTCAAGGAACCTAACGAGTTTGTCTCTGATGATCTTCTCGAGGATTTTCCCGCCACTGAGGTCAAGCTGATTGGTCTGTAGTTTAGGGCCACACTTTTGTCTCCCTTTTTGTAGATCGGTGTTACGTTCGCTTGTTTCCAGTCTTTCGGGACTTTGTTTTGTTGTAGTGACAGATTGTAGATGGCGGTGAGTGGCTTGAGGATTTGCTGCTTGAGTTCCTTGAGCAGCCTGGGTGACAAGTCGTCGGGTCCGGTAGACTTGTTTGTCTCGAGTTTGTCTAGGTACTTTTTCACATCCCGTTCGTCGATTGTACCAATTTCTAGGGGAGTGATTCCCATCGGTGGGGAAGGGCTCTCGGGTACGGACTGGGTATTCTCGACCGTGAACACAGACGCGAAGTTCCTGTTTAGGATTTCGACCATTTGTCTACTGTCCTGTGTTAGTACGTCACTTTCATCTTTTAGGGACCGATATTGCTTTTTGTCTTCTTTTTGGTTCTTATATACGTGAAGAACTTTTTCGGGTTGGACTTGGCTTCGCGTGCAATTTGCTTTTCATAGTCACGTTTACTCTGGCGAATGAGTGTTCTGCAAGCTCTGAGGCTTTGATGGTACTGTTCGCGTGCCTCGTCAGTGCTGTTTTCCTTTAGCAAGTTGTATTTTCTCTTCTTCAAATTAATCGCCCGTCGAACTTGGGTAGTCATCCATGGTGTGCTTGTGGCATTATTTGTTCTCCTTGTCTTCATGGGAACAGTCGTTCTCTCTACCTCCAGGAGTTTGTTCTTAAAGCCGTTCCACGCGCCGTCCACCGGAGTGAGGTTCATGGGTTCCCAAGTTGTCTGGGTTAGCAGCTCACGAGCGAAGTTAAAATTGGCTTTTTTGTAGTCTGGAATCTTGGGCATGTTTTCGGTGAGTTCATGGTCTGTTCTGATTTTTAGGCGAATTAGGTGATGGTCGCAACCATCCAGTTTTTCGCCGACTTGACATTCACGTGTGATATCTGAATCACTCACGAGTACTAGGTCTAATAAGTTATTTTCCCTAGTCGGTTGGGTAACAATCTGAGTAAGAAAATTGTCCTCTAACATTTCGAGCAATCTGTTACCCTCCCGATCTCCAATCATCGTGGTCCAGTCAATGTTGGAACAGTTAAAGTCCCCGATAATGACTGACTGTTTGTTTTGTGTTATGGTGTGAATTTCCTCGTACAGCGCCTCGTCGTCCGCTGCTTGTTGCTTTGGAGGTCTGTAAACGGTTCCAATCGTTATTTTGTTGTGCTTGCTAGTCTCCAGTTCAACATATACAGTGTCATATTTCTCTGAGTCTTCTTTGGTTATTTCCACGGCAGGGTATTTGTTCTTGACGTAACAGATGACACCTCCTCCTTTCTTGTGAAGTCTGTTTTTGTAGAAGCTCTCGTATCCCGGAATTGAGAATTCGGTCATTAGGTGGTCAGAGGTGGCCCACGTTTCGGTGATGGCAATCACGTCCGGACTTTCTACGTCAACATAGGCAAGTAACTCATCCCGTTTGGGTATTAAGCTCCGCGCGTTGGTGTATAGGACAGAAATGTCCTTCTTGACTTCAACGCTTCGCGGCACAGTAGTCTGGTGTCTGCTTGTGTTCACTGTTGGGGGCCTTGGTGTGTAATGAGCGGTCCCTACTGGTTGGTTGTTTACGATACTTTGGTGCCCCTTCCGCGCTCGGAGTTTTTTGAGTACAAAAGTACCTCCTCGTTCAGCAACCTACCAAGGCGTGCTGAGCCAATCGCATTGAGGTGAAGACCGTCAGGACGGAAAAGGTCGGGGATATCATATAAATGATCCCACTGACTTGCGAACGAAACTTTCTCGTTCTGGCAGAGGTGCTTCAATCTGTTGTTGATGTTCGACGCCTTTCTGTGGAAGCCTGTGAAGGCGTTGATTCTCGGAAGAATCCCGGAGACAATGATGTGGCTTGACTTTTCCTTGAAGCGGCGGATTACTCGTCGGTAGTCAGCTATAATTTCCTCCGTGGACATTGTTTGAACGTTGTTCGTGCCAGCGTGCAAAACAAAGAGTGTGTCCTGCTCCGTGCGGTCTGAGACGAGGTCTACCGCTTCTTTTATATCTTGTAGTTTTGCACCAGGAATACAGTAGCGTCTTCTGTTCTTGATACTTCGTCCACAGAACTCAGTCAGTTGTTCTCTAACAATGCTGTCACCCACCAGCTTTATGTTAACCTTGGTGTTGATTCTTGATCCGTTGAAGTGTGATCCGTCTTCACAGGAGACGGCTGGGAGGATGGTCTTCCGTCTACGCCTGCAAACTAGGGGGTAGGAGGAGGAGGAGGAGGAGGAGGAGGAGGAGGAGGAGGAGGAGGAAGAAGGCGGTGACGAGAAGGAAGAAGAAGAAGAAGCAGGAGAAGAAGAAGAAGAAGGAGATGATGATGATGATGATGAGGAGGAGGAGGAGGAGGAGGAGGAGGAGGAGGAGGAGGTGGAGGTGGTGGAGGAGGAGGAGGAGGAGGAGGAGGAGGACGAGGAGGAGGAGGAAGTATGAGAGGAAAAGAAGATGAAGAAGGCGTAGAAGAAGCAGAGGAGGAGGAGGAGTGGAGGAGGAGGACGAGGGGACGAGGAGTTGGATGAGCGGGAAGCTGAGGTGGAAGAAGAAGAAGAACAAGAACAAGAAGAAGAAGAACAAGAAGAACAAGAAGAACAAGAAGAAGAAGAAGAGGAGGAGGAGGAGGAAGAGGAGGAGGAGGAGGAGGAGGAGGAGGAGGAGGAGGAGGAGGAGGAGGAGGAGGAGGAGGACGTGGGGGACGAGAAGGAGATGGATGGGCACGCAGTGGAAGCGGTAACACAAGAAGAAGAAGAAGAAGATGAAGAAGAAGAAGAAGAAGAAGAAGAAGAAGAAGAAGAAGAAGAAGAAGAAGAAGAAGAAGAAGACCTCACCTTGCGGGCCATGGCTCTCGTCCGGACCCCTGGGACGGTGGAGGAGAGGGAGGAGGGAGATGAAGAAGGGGTGGTGGCCGTCGGAGTAAGAGAAGAAGAGGAAGGCAAAGAAGAAGAAGAGGAAGAGGAAGAAGAAGAAGAAGAGGAAGAAGCAGCGGGGGTGAGAGCGGGTAGAGGGGGACGTTGGTTCAACGCTTTAAGGCACTCGGTTAAACCCCTCTCTAAATCTGAGATCTTCTTTTCCATTTGACAGTGTCTACATGACTCCGCCCCCTTATCAAAATATTGTGGGGCGAAGCGTCCTTTGCACCCGGGGCATTTGCGTAGTGATGAAGCCATATCTTTTATTGTTATCTTTTGATATGTTTTGTTACCTTTTAACTTCAGAGAGAATGAGTGGCAGTAGGTCAGGTGGGAACGATTAACTCCCTCCTGTCTGGCTCGGGCAGGTGTTCTCTTTAGACTTCCCTCTAGGGGATTCACGCGGCCGGGTAGGGGAGGAAAAAAACAAAGGGTCTCCAGGGAATTTCGCCCTCCGCGCGGCTGGGTATACGCCGCGGCGGGAATGTACGGACCGAAACAATGAAAGAAAATCAGCCTGAAAACAAGGACCTCCTAGTACACTTCTTGGAAAATAATATGTAAATTATGTGTAGTAAGGTTAAGAAGGAGCTTAATAGTTAGGAAGGAGTTGTATGTGCACCACAGTGTTGTGAGGAGGTGTAGGGGAGGTGTAGGGTAGGGCAGAAGGGATGAGCAAGTGTGCTAGGGAGAATGTGTTTAAGTAAAGTGAATATAACACTTAGCACTTAGCAGAGCAGGTCAGCGAAGCAGCAAAGCAGCAGCAGCAATAGGAGAGCCTCAGGATATGCTGGAGAGCACAAAAGGAAAGCACAACTGCCGAGACAGCGAGCGTAGTTGACACGTGTGACCCCGAAGCAGGTCGCGGTCAACTGAAGCAGGTCGCGGTCAACTGGAGGTGGAGATCGGCTGCTGACCGGTTTTTCCTGAAGCCGAACTGCCTGGCACTCAACAGATAGTGCCTATCCAGGTGTCGAGTGATCCGCTCAGCCACTATTCCCTCCAACACTTTTGCCACTGCTGATAGGAGGGACACCGGCCTGTAGTTCCTCACATCCGTTCGGTCGTTCTTCTTGTGCACAGGAACAACATGGCTAGTCTTCCACTTCTGCGGCCAGGTGGAGGTATGAAGGCATTGGTTGAATATCTTGGAGAGGGGAAGAGCGAGTTCCTTGGCACACTGACGCAGGAGGCGGGGGCTGAATATTGTCCGGGCCAACAGCCTTATCTGCGTCTAAGGCCTTCAGTGCCAGATACACCTCCTCCTCCGTTGTTGAGCGGCTTGTCAGCTTTTCTTTTGTAACTGAAGGGAGAGTCGGTGGCTCTTTTTCTGGGTGAGGGACGGTCATTTTGGCAGCAAAAGTCTTGGCAAACAACTCTACTTTTTCTTTATTGTTCAGTGCCATGGTGCCATCCTCTCTTCTCAAGGTCGGAACTGTGCCTTCTTGCACCTCACCTTGATGTTCCTTAACCAGGTGCCACCACTGCTTGCTCCATAACTGGCCTCCTTTTAGTTTGTTTTTTGTGGCAGTCACCCATTGGTCCTTAGCCCAGGCCTGGGCGTCTTGCATTTGGGCTGCTGCCTCCCTGTGCCTCCTCTTGTTGAAGGCAGTTGGGTTACGCTTATACGTTAGCCAAGCGCGGTGTTTGGCGTCTGATGCTGCACGACACCTCGGCCCGAACCACGGCTGGTTGGACGGCTTGGATCTGTACTCGCGGTGTGGCACCCACCGGTGTTGCTCCTTGAGGACTGCTTCAGTGAACTGGTGCACCAGCTGCTCCACGCTGCCACTCAGAACCGCGTCCCAGTCCAGCTGTTGCAGGGCTGTGCGCAGCCTCCCCCAGTCAGCTGCCCCCCAGCGCCACAGAGTCCTTGTGGTGCTCTCCTCCCGGTGACGCTTGAATGCCACCTTAGCGAGAACGGCCACATGATCTGAGGTACCCACATAGCCCAGCGGGTGGCATTGCACAGTGTTTGGGGGGAGGTCAGTGACGACAGGATCCAGCGAGGATCCGGAACTCTCTCTCTCTCTCTCTCTCTCTCTCTCTCTCTCTCTCTCTCTCTCTCTCTCTCTCTCTCTCTCTCTCTCTCTCCTCTCCTCTCCTCTCCTCCTCTGATCTCCTCTCTCTCTCTCTCTCTCTCTCTCTCTCTCTCTCTCTCTCTCTCTCTCTCTCTCTCTCTCTCTCTCTCTCTCTCTCTCTCTCTCTCTCTCTCTCTCTCTCTCTCTCTCTCTCTCTCTCTCTCTCTCTCTCTCTCTCTCTCTCTCTCTCTCTCTCTCTCTCTCTTTCTCTCTCTCTCTCTTTTCGTGTTCGATTTGTGCAGCATCAGGGAGGCGGTGGCCGAGTGGCTAGTGTGAGTACGTGGTGAGCCCCAGAACCTCGAGTCCCACCGATAGAAGTTGACAATTTTCTACCAATGCCGAGTGGCGAACATTGCCCCACATGCTCCCCAAATCTCCAATCAACTCTAACTTCAACGACTTCGGTCAAGTGGAGCACCGATGGGCAGCATGGCCCAAGCAAGAGTCATATGCCACGGTAGCCACTAAAATACGCCTGCGCCACTAACGGACTGGGGTCGTCCAAGAGACCCATCAAGAAAGACTGCTGGCGCTATAGGCAGCACTTAAAAAAGTAACAATGATAATAATAAACACCCTGTTATCATCGATTATCACGCAGTGCTCTCACAACACGAGGAATGCTTGAACTCAACGACAGCAACAGTGACTTTGAGCACCAGCAGCAACATCCTCAGCTGAAGCCCGAGTAAGACTGGCACACACTGCTCATCCTGCAGTTTCACTGTCTTGCACAAGTTTTAATTAACCGTTTCCACTTGAATAGACTTTCAAGTGCCTCACTAAATTTTATCTGTAAAGTTTTCCTGAGTCAACAGTTGCCATGGCCAGCCGACCGGTGCTAGAACCTTGTCTTCTGAGATGCGCCGCCTACGATGGAAACTGATAATAGTATTTTCAAACACTTAATGACTTTACGAATGTGGATGAATCCTAATTGTTTACGATTGATGACACATTTCGAATGAGTACTTATGACGTTAATCTTACATACAACAAATAAAGTCATTGAACCAAATTATTTTTTACTTACGTTGCAGTACCATAATGGAATATTATATAACACGATTGGCTTATCTCCTAACTTGATGACGACTTCCTCTGCTTTGATATTAGCTAAGGCTCCATGAGGCTGGTAGGAAAGGCCTATACAAGGCAGCTACTGAAAACCTAAACCCTTATATCGATACTGTCCATGAACGTATGTAACCTCTTATTGAAGGCCATCCTCCACACTCTTGGTAAACCAATTTTTTGCCTGTCGTATTGAGTCTGAGGTTACTAAACTTAAGGCCATTACTGCGTGTCCTACAAGAGATGTTTTTTTTAACATCTCACCCGTTGCCTTTCTAGTGAATGGAAATTTACATGTTTAAGTATATTCTAATAAGGCAAGTTTCTTAACCCGTGAATCATTTTTGTCATCCTCCTCAGCACAGAATGGGCTCGTGAAAGAAGAATTTGTGGTGCGTTATTTTCATAAATGTTTTTTAGTGTGTTCCTTATGAGGTCCGCCCTCTTTGTACCTCGCTGGCTGATCAAAACTCTTTTCACTTTCGGTGTCTCAGCCATAAAGTAATACAAATAGCGCCATCGACTTGTTGCTTCTGCACAGTTACGGTCTACAACATTGTGGGTCGAACATATCCATTAGGTTTAGGGATATTCTAGGGACTATCGGGGTCTGTGTGGTTAGATCTGTGTGTGTAACTCTCCTCCACACCCCCCTCACGCCATGCCTCACAGTTCCTCTCACCGTCGCAGTCACCGCCGAGTGGCCTAAGACTACCCACATGTCCTGTAGACCACCTATCAGCCCGGACTCTAGAGGAACTGTCAAAGGGAAATCAAGAATGAGCTCCGGGGGGCAGAATGAGCCAAGAACAGAAGGTGCAACTATAAACACTTAGCTGCGCCACGACCGACTTGGGCCAACCATCAGGCCCCCAATGAAAACCTACCGGTGCCATAGGCCGAGATGTAAAAAAAAAAAGAGAAGAAAAAACTCCGTCGCCGTGGATCCGCCCCGTCCCGCCCAACATCTACAGCTCCTTCCTTACCATAATTGCCTTTACTCCAACGGCTTCCTTCACATCCTGTATCTCCCTTCCATTCCTACTTTCCTTCTCTTTTTTCCCTCATATCCTTACGTAATTACCTTTGTTTTCATTGCTTTCTTATTTTTTGTACCTGGATAAGATTTCATTATGTTTTCTTCTCATATGCAAGCCTGACCTCTTCCTCTTTCGTTAATTTTCTTCTGCTGTCTGTATCCTTCTTTGTCTTGCTTTCTCTCTTAAGTTATTATTTATTTTTACTTTCATCAGTTTCTTCATTCTCTTCCTTCATCACCATCGCCTTCATTACCGTCACCATTATCCCCACCAAACTCCCATCCCTCCTCTCCCATCATCACCACAAACACCACCACAACCACCACCATCATTACCATTACCATTAACATTACCATTGTTGCGCTCTTCTGCTACCACAAGTTTCAGTTCCACCCACCACTGTTATCCACCAACTTTCATCACCACCACCATCCTCACCACCATCCACTATTCCCTCCGCCACCACCATCACCACCACCGCCAAAAGACGACAACATCAGTCAAGTTCCCACCATCAATAATTCTCTCTCTCTCTCTCTCTCTCTCTCTCTCTCTCTCTCTCTCTCTCTCTCTCTCTCTCTCTCTCTCTCTCTCTCTCTCTCTCTCTCTCTCTCTCTCTCTCTTATCTATCTATCTATCTATCTATCTATCTATCTCTTGTTGACGAGGGCAAGAAGGGCGGGATATAAATCTTCGAGGCAAATTCTGTGTTGTTGTTCTCGCTTTGTGTCATGTCGGGAGGAAAAGGAGAAAAAGAGGAAAAGATAAGAATGATATCGTTTAGTTTTATTATTGCGCACAGACTTGATATTCGTCTTTCAAGATCAAGTCGAGCCTAAAAGAAGGAGTGAGGGAGAATATCGAAGACTCGTTTCATTTCAACCAGCCTCTGTCACTTTCGCTTGTAGCTCTAACCGTACGAGCTATGAAGGGAAGTGACAGAGGCCGGTAGAGATGAAACGGGACTTCGATATTCCCCCTCACTCTTCCTTTTAGCTTCGGCATGACCTGAAAAGAATAATATCAACTCTACGTACAAAAATAAAAATAAACGGTATTTTTCTTATCTTTCCTCTTTTTCTCCTTTTCCTCCCAACGTGACACAAAGCGAGAACAGCAACACGGAGTTCGCCTCGGAGATATATATTCCGCCGTGAAAAATCGGGTTAGACTCTGAGTCTAACCCGATTTTTCGCACAAGACTCCAGACTGAAGGCTGCAGAACGCTTAGCCTCAGACATTGCTATCATTACCGATTGGGTCAAGAGGAACTTGGTGTTCTTCAATGCCTCAAAAACTCAATTTCTCCACCTGTTAACTCGACGCAATCTTCAAAACACCTATTCCCTATTCATCGATAACAGTCAGCTGTTACCTTGTTCACTGAACATCCTCGGTCTATCCTTAACTCAAAAACTTATCTGGAAACCTCATATCTCTTCTCTTAGTAAATCAGCTTCCTCGAGGTTGGACGTTCTGTATCGCCTCAGCCAATTCTTTTCCCCTCCCAAATGCTATCCATATGCATGCAGGGGCCTTGTCCGCCCTCGTATGAAGTATGCATTTCATGTTTGTGTGTGTGTGTGTGTGTGTGTGTGTGTGTGTGTGTGTGTGTGTGTGTGTGTGTGTGTACAGAGTAAAGTCTAAGGCTCTTTTCTCATCAATATTTGTGTCCAATCTAATACATTCTCAGGAAATCAAAGACTTGACAATAGTAAATGAAGATATAGAAATAAACACAATTAGGATAAAAACAAACTCATTAGGTTTCCTTCTATGCACAATCTGCAAACCTAACAGTAAACACATTGCAGTTGATGAGTTCTCACACATATTGCACGAACTTTTACGAGAGAAAGCAAATAATAAAAAATAGTGCTGATTGGAGATTTTAAGATTAATTTACTTGAACATACCTCGCACATCCCAACAAATAGCTTCCTTACACATATGCAACTATTAAACTTCACTCCACTCATTGCTAGACCTACCAGATTTCCTGACAGCTCATCTCTGGGTGTACCGTCACTTTTGGATCACGTATACATAAACTTTAACACTAAAATAAAAACAGGTATTTTGTACTTTCCCATCTCAGATCATCTCCCAATATTCTTAAATATATCAACTCCCAAAGCAAATCAGAAACTCTATAAGAAAAAAATTCCAGACATATCTAATAATAATAAAGAACTGTTTTCAATTCAACTAAACTCTATATGCTGGCAAGACTATCTATCTTTACAAGATGTTAACTTAGATTTTGCTAGATTCATAAAAAAAAATCCAAGACCTATTTGAGGAATGCTTTCCTATAAAAACAAAACATATATCAGAAAAACGATTTAATAGTCCCTGGATCACACAAGCTATCTTAAAATCCACAAAAACTAAAAACGATTTGTACAAGGACTACAAAATTGGGGCCATATATGAAGAGTATTATGAAAAGTATTGAAATTCACTAAACACAACGATAAGAATTGCCAAGAAATCATATTATATGAATACATTTACAAATTTTAAAAACAATAGAAAAGTAATATGGAAAGCTATTAATGATTTAAAAAAAACAATCACAATAGAACTTATCTAAATTACATTTCCTATAACAACAAAATATTAACAAGTCCAGATGAAATAACTTAATCATTCAATGCTTTGCACTTCACCTAGATAGTAACATTCCACCATCTAATATTGACCCTATTAGCTTTTTCCCATCTATGGCAATTCCTCATATTGACCCCCAAGAGGTAATCGTTATAATTAACAACCTGAAAAACACAAAAGCTAGTATAAATGAAATTTCTGTCTCTCTTTTAAAAAACAACAAATACCAACTAGCCATTCCTATATCAATTATATATAACCAATCTATATTCTATGGTAAATTTCCACAATGTCTAAAACATGCTAATGTAATTCCAATTTATAAAAAGGGCCATAAAGATCTCTTAAGTAACACAGACCAGTTTCTCTTCTAAATGTATTTTCAAAAATATTCGAAAAAGTAATAAAAGTTAATCTAGTAAATTTCCTTGAGAATAAGTCAGTTATAACTCCATATCAATACGGTTTCAAACAAGGGATAAGTACATTTAATGCTTTAAGTAATTTCAATGAAAAATTCTATTCTACACTGGATTTTAAAAATTATCTGTTAAGTATCTATATAGATTTTAAAAAAGCATTTGACACTGTTCGACATGACATTTTATTGAAAAAATTACATCATTACGGCATTAGAGGGATCATACACGACTGGTTCAGAGACTTCTTGATAAACAGAACTCAATCCACTAAATTGCTCGACCACTCCTCCACACCACGGCTTATTAATATTAAATATGGAATACCACAGGGAAGTGTTCTAGGTCCAAGTCTATTCTCAATTTACATTAATGATAATAATAATAATAATAATAATAATAATAATAATAATAATAATAATAATAATAATAATAATAATAATGATATTATAATAATAATAATAATAATAATAATAATAATAATAATAATAATAATAATAATAATAATAATAATGATAATATAATAATAATAATAATAATAATAATAATAATAATAATAATAATAATAATAATAATAATACATATATTCAAAAATTGTAAAACAATACTGTTTGCCGATGACTCCACTCTATATATAACTGGTACAGACCCAACTGCCATGGTACATAAAGCCAATACGGAAATGGATATCTTCTATAAATGGTGTGTGAGCAATAGATTGACAGTAAATCAAAATAAAACTTATTATATGCTATTCACCAACAAACATACACAATCTCTACCTCCATTATTTTACAATTACAGTATAATAAAAAGAACAACCCAGCATACACTATTAGTGATCACTTTTGATGACTCAATAACATTCAAACCTCATATATCAAATATGTGTCTTAAACTATCTAGAGTAGTTTCCCTTCTCTATAAAATTAAAGATCATATGCCTCGTCATGTTATGAAAATCATATATGATGCTCATGTCTTACCCATTCTAAGTTATTGCATACCCATTTGGTGTAACACTTACCCAACCCATCTGTTACCCCTTTTCCGATTGCAAAAGAAAATAATAAGAATTATTACAAACAGTGAATATTACGCACACTCTCTACCACTCTTTAAGGAAACAAATACTTTAACACTTTTCAATTTAAATAAACTCCATATGGGTATTTATATGTACAAAACAAAAAGTGAACATACTATGTTACTGCAACCCCACCATAACTATCACACTCGTACCAGCCACAACCTAAATTTACCTCCACACGCCCTATCCCTATATCAACACTCCCTATCATGCAGTGGCCCCAAACTATGGAACTCAATACCTCAACACATAAAACTCCTTCCAAACCTAAATTCCTTTAAAAATCATCTTAAAAATATATACTATCCGTACAATAACAGCTGCATATATCTCTCATTCAATCATTATGTGTTATGTATGTATAAAATGCATTGTTACTATTAATTATCATTACCATTATTATTATTATTATTATTATTATTATTATTATTATTATTATTATTATTATTATTATTATTATTATTGTTATTATCATTACTTTTACTATTATTATCACTATTACTACTATTTTCAACTGTTGTGTACCATTATTATTATAACTATTATTTTCACTTATTATTATTATTATTATTATTATTATTATTATTATTATTATTATTATTATTATTATTATTATTATTATTATTATTATTATTATTATTATTATTATTATTATTATTATTATTATTATTATTATTATTATTATTATTATTATTATTATTATTATTATTATTATTATTATTATTACCATTATTATTATCGTTATCATTCTATTATTATTATTACAACTGCTGTGTAACATCATCATCATCATTATAATAATGATGGGTATTATCATTATTATTATTATTATTATTATTATTATTATTATTATTATTATTATTATTATTATTATTATATTGTTACTGTCTTTTTTATGTATAAATGGTATTATTATCATGATGTTATCAGAGAAGAATATAAACAGAGGTGATATACTTTCATTATTACTGTTATTATTATTATTATTATTATTATTATTATTATTATTATTATTATTATTATTATTATTATTATTATTATCAGTATTAGTATCTTCATTATCATTATTATTTCATTATTATTATCATTATTGTCTTTTTACTAGTAATACTAGTATTGTTAGATTATTATTTTGAATATTTCGTCTAATGATATTTGGGTCAGAAATTTAGCACTCTACATGTCCAGAAAAAAAACTTAAAAATACATACCAATTGTTGCCCTAAAAGCTCTAGCTTCCTATGGGCTACATGAACAACTAATCTATGTTATATCAAACAATATATATACAAATTGCAAGTATAATAAAATGTTTCAAATGTTTCAAATGTTTCCTCTTACTGACAGTTTCCTACCTCTTAAATTCCGCTGCCATGTTGCATCTCTATTTATGTTCTATCGATATTTTCATGCTGATTGTTCTGAACTCGCTAACTGCATGCCTCCCCCCCTCCCGCGGCCCCGCTGCACTCGACTTTCTACTCTAGCTCATTCCTATTATATCCAAATCCCTTATGCAAGAGTTACCCAGTATTTTCATTCCTTCATTCCTTACACTGGTAAACTCTGGAACAGCATTCCTTCGTTTGTATTTCCTCTTGCATACGGCTTGACCTACTTCAAGAGGAAATTGACCTCTCTTTTGGCCACACATCTTTATTTGCTTTTGAGAAAAGCGAATAGCGGGCTTTGTTTCTCATTTATTTTTGCCCTTGAGCTGCTTCCTCTACTGTAAAAAAAATAAAAATATATCACCTTCTTCCCTTCCACTCTCACTCCCATCAATCCAGTCCCTAGAAACCATTTCTTCATTTAGCCGACTTTATACCTTTTTTTTCTTTATCCTCGCCTTTCCCTCTACAGTCCAACCCCCCACTCTTCACTCCACTGTTCCACTCCTTTACCAGGATTCTACCTGAGTCCACAATTTGTGTCCATCCCACCGCCACCCAACGCACTCGCTCGTCCATGCGTTCCCAGAGCCTCAGCCGCCACTCTGTCCATCCCCTCTTCCTTTCACCCTTCTCCGTCATCCCTCCCTCCTAGAAACTACCTCTGTCCATGACAAAACGCTTAAACTTTTCCTCTTTCCTCTGTACCCTTAGAGCACCAACCACCCGTCCCTCTTCTGTTATATCTTTTCACTAGATCTCCACCTTTGTCCTAAGTCCAAAACAAATCCCCTTGCCTTCCCATTCCAATCTGAACCCCTTTACTACAGACCGAGGCTGTGTGTGTGTGTGTGTGTGTGTGTGTGTGTGTGTGTGTGTGTGCGCGCGCGTGTGTGAATGTGTGTGTGTGTGTGTGTGTGTGTGTGTGTGTGTGTGTGTGTGTGTGTGTGATTATTATTATTATTATTATTATTATCATTATTATTATTTTCATTATTATTACTATTTCATGTTATTATTAGCGTTATTATTATTATTATTATTATTATTATTATTATTATTATTATTATTATTATTATTATTATTATTATTATTATTATTATTATCATTAGACTATTATTACTGAAATTCATGAAAGGGCATCAATGGAAAACAAAAAATAATGATAAAGACCCAAACTGAATCCTTTAATGAACATTCCTCGATATGAGGATTTAAGAAGACAGTGAAGTGACGGAAGGTTCGAAATAAAAGAAAGGTGAGCGGGGGACAATACCCGATGAGTTAACAGGTGGGTGTTAACTTGCCTGAAACTTATTATGTCAATAATGTGAAGCAATTTTATCTGTAGGTACATTTCAAGTTTTAATGTAGGTAATTGGTGATATAATGAATGAACTTGAACATTGGTTAGTTGCCCAAAAAACTTATTTGAAGAGCATCTTATTCACTTTTAAACTATGGCGTGTACGGTGAATAGGTTGAAATAGAGTCGATGACGGATTGTAAAGAGGATTCCAATCATTATTAACAATCTTAAATAAAACAAGGTCAAAGCACAAATCTTTCGTCTGAGACAAATTTGCATGTTGAGGATGGGTAGTAGAAAGTTAAAGAACGCTCAGAGAGTTTAAAATGCGATTGAGCTGCCGACATCCAAACTTGATCAAGGTACTCACGAAAGGGTAAAATCAAGGGGAAAAAAATATAAAATAATGTTGTCATCACTATAAACATCCCTGTGTTTACTTAACGACTAAAATAATGTTGTCATCACTATAAACATCCCTGTGTTTACTTAACGACTAAAATAATGTTGTCATCACTATAAACATCCCTGTGTTTACTTAACGACGAAATCTCTGGGAAATTAGAGAAGTTTTCTTTAGATTCTCAAAGGTCAACTGGGAAGCTATTGTTATCCCAAGTGATTTTCAAGTTACAAAAATGGATTACTTATTTGTCAATTAAGATATCAGGATGCAGGGGATTGGTGGTCCTTGAGCGACTAGAAATGATACTAGTAGTCTTGGCGGGATTCAGTTTCATGCCCCAACTCTGACACCAAGAGACCTACTTTGAGGATCAGGAGTAGGGCAAAATAAAGAAATATCATTAAAATAGGCCATTAACCCGTGGGCTTCGGCTATGTAGTAAAGCGTTTGACAAAGTTCCTCACCAATGACTGTTGCTTAAATTACAGGCTCACGGAGTAGAGGGTAAAGTTTTGAACTGGGTCAAGGCGTGGCTTAGCAATAGGAAGCAGAGTGCAAATCAATGGTAAAAGATCTGACTGGGGATGTGTTACGAGTGGGGTCCCACAAGGTTCGGTATTAGGTCCACTTTTGTTTATTATCTATATTAATGACTTAGATACAGGAATTAGTAGTGATGTTAGTATATTTGCAGATGATACCAAGATCGGTAGAGTAATTGAGTCGCTAGTATTCTCCGAGGTGAACTTAACAAATTGTATGACTGGGCGGATAAATGGCAGATGGAGTTCAATGTAGGGAAGTGCAGTATTCTGAGTGTAGGTAGGAACAACCCCTCACATAACTATTGCTTAAATGACACTCTCATAAGCAGGTCTGGGTGCGAGAGGGATTTAGGGGTCTTAGTGAGCTCTGATCTCCGTCCAAGGGCACAATGCATTCAAGCTAGAAATCGAGCTAATAGGGTACTGGGATTTATTTCAAGGAACGGTTTTTTTTTTTTTTTTTTTTTTTTTTTTTTACGTCGCTGCCTGTTGCGCCGGTAGGCATCTTCCTGGTGGGGCCTGATGGTCGGCCCAAGGCTTCTTCCAGGTGGGGCCTGATGGTCGGCCCAGCCCGTTCTGGCGCAGGCGAGTGTTTATAGTGGCGCCATCTTGCATTGGCTCATGCTGCCCCCCGGAACTCGTTCTTGATTCGCTTGGACGGCTTCCTCTAGAGTCCGGGTTGATGGGTGGTCTTCAGGACAGCATGTGGGTAGTTTTAAGCCACTCGGCGGTGACTGAAAAATCCGAGTGGTAGCGTGGGGACTCGAACCCGCGTCGTCCATCACGCGGTGAATGTGGGCCCAGTACGCTACCACTTCGGCCACCGCCTACAACAACAGCAACCGTAACCGTAAGCAACAGAAGCCCAGAAGTCTTCCTCAAACTATATTTAGCATTAGTTAGACCTCATCTTGACTATGCGGTTCAGTTCTGGTCACCTTACTATAGAATGGATATCAAAATGTTAGAATCGGTGCAGAGGAGGATGACTAAGATGATTCAGGGGTTGAGAAACTTGCCATACGAGGAAAGACTCAAACAGTTAAACTTGCATTCTCTAGAAAGGCGAAGGGTGCGTGGAGACATGATCGAGGTTTATAAATGGATGAAGGGTTTTAATAAGGGGGACATTCATAAGGTTTTGTTGGTAAGAGAACCGGGTAGGACACGAAGTAATGGGTTTAAACTAGATAAATTCAGATTCAACAGGGACATAGGCAAAAATTGGTTTACTAACAGGGTGGTGGATGAGTGGAATAGGCTTAGCAGTCATGTGGTGAGTGCCAATACAATTGTCACATTCAAAAATAGACTAGATAAATTCATGGACAGCGATATTAGGTGGGGTTAGATACACGGGAGCTTAGGGTCAAAGGAGCTGCCTCGTACAGGCCTACCGGCCTCTTGTAGACTCCTGCGTTCTTATGTTCTTATGGGAAAGCCGAGAAGTGGCCGAAAAACGTCAACATTACACTGCATTTTGAGACTGAGAAAAGAGAATGGAGCGTATATCAGAGTACTCCTCTTATAACCACAAAGCCGTTAAAAATATTTACTTTTACTCAAACTCCATTCGTCGCTGTCCTCATCGGCCTTCTCCTCATTCTCGTCTATGTCTACTCTCGCTCGTTGTGTTACTCCTCATCCTTGCCCGATTCTTTGTTCCCGTCCTTCATCTTTACAAACACTTCCTTATCATCCTTCTTGTTACCGTTCGTGTATTTTTTTGTTCCTCAACTTTTTTTCTGTAACGCAACACTGACACTCGTCACACATCACAAGCGTTCCCATTTCCCCGACACCATATCGAACGAAACACGAAACAGAGAAACGAAACAGACCACGAAGCATCACTCTCCGTTTTCTTCGAGACAACGTCTATTAATTTTTCTCCTCATTATTTTTTTAGTCTCTCTCTCTCTCTCTCTCTCTCTCTCTCCTATTGCTTTCCTTCACCTTTCCTTGCAATCCATCCACACACACACACACACACACACACACATCATGCTCTCCTTCCCCCTCCTCACTCAACTTACATCTCACCTCTCACGCCCACACACGTTCTTCCACTACCGTCATTTTCCTCAAGGCCAGCACGTTCCAGCTTGACCTCTGTGTTCCCCAAGGCGTTGCATATTTCACAGTCACTCACAGTTCACTAACGTATTTCACAAGTCGCACCATAAATATCCCTTGCTGATGACTGCCTCTTTAAAATGTCTCCGTTCATTACTGAGCCCCTATCCACCCTCCCCACCGCTACTGCCCCCTAGCGGGTCACCCTTGAAACATACCATAGAAAATATCACGTGAATGGAAAACTAATTTTTTTATAAGTTCCTGTTACTTTTTTTTTTTTTTACATATATGTAGATGAATTACTAAGTCCATTATCTTATCAGTTACAAGAAAATTGTGAATAGCTTATTGTTGAGAGGCAGTGCATATTTACAGGTTTATAAATTATACTTTATAAATTATAGTAGCTTAGGAAACTGTATAAATCTTGTGAAACTTTAATATATTTCGTTGGATAAAATAAACCGCTACATTTATTTATCGTGCGTAAGAGGGTAAGAGGAAAGGTATATTAAAGAATGATGGGGGAGATGTCTGGTGAAGATAAAGGTGAGGATGTGAGGTGACGGGTGTGTTGCTGGGGGGGGGGGGGTGACAGAGAGTGAGTGTTGTGTTACAGGCGTGTAATTGTTTGGAAAGCTGGGAATGTGCCACGTAAGGCTCGAATGTGTGAAAGATTTACCTGGTGCCTGAGGTGCGATGGTCGGTCAGAGATGAGAGGAGAGAGGGAAAGCGAGGGAGGGATACAGAGAGGAAAGGTGAGGGAAAGTGGGACAAAGAGCAGAAGTGAGAGAAGAGGGAGAGAGGGGCATATGGAGGGGGAGAGATGAGGGGGAGGAAAAGATAAACATACAAGGGGGAGATTGCTGGAAACAGAAACATAAATGGGAGAGGTGGAGGAAAGGGACAACAAAAAGATCAGGGACGAGGAGAGGTGATGAAACAGTTGTCCGCTGGGCCTAGCAGTGCCACGGGCTTGCAAGAGATGAATAAACGCTGGGACAGGTGACTACGGAAGGAGTATTGATGGATAAAGGAGCGTGGAGGATAGATGCGTGATAACAGTGGTAGACGGGAGAATGAAGAGGAAGGAAAGGATAGGAAGCAAAGTAAAAGGATTGAAAACAGAGGAAAGATGATGGGTGAGGACAGCGGAAATGAGGAAAGTAGATGAAAAAGAGGGATACATATATATAAGGGAAGGAAGAGGTAGGAAAATAAAGTAGAAAAGAGTGATAAAGACTGGCAAATAGGAAGGCGCGATGATGAGTATGGAAAGTAGATGAGATGAATAAAGAAAGGGAAATGAAAAAAGTGATGAAAAAGAAAAGGAAAGTAGATGAAAAAGAGGGATACATATATATATAAAGACTGGCAAATAGGAAGGCGCGATGATGATATGGAAAGTAGATGAGATGAATATATATATATATAAAGTGATGAAATAGAATATATATAAGTAGATATATATATATATATATATATAAGGGAATGAAGAGGTAGGAAAATAGAGTAGAAATGAGTGATAAAGACTGGCAAATAGGCAGGCGCGATGATGAGTATGGAAAGTAGATGAGGTGAATAAAGAAAGGGAAATGAAAAAAGTGATGGATACTGAACGTCGTAGAGGAGGTAAACGACACTATTGAAGTAAGATAAATCGCTTAATGCCATTGAAAAGTAAAGTGTGTGAATGAGCAAAAGAGAGGATCAGGAGGAGGACCTACGAAGCGTTACAATGCGATACAGGTCATAAAAAATATCATTCCTACTCTAATATTATCGTTATTTTTTTAACTAGTGTAACGATCATTAGACGTATATAATTCCGTGAATTTTTTTTTTTTTTTTTTTTTTTTTTTTTTACATTGCAGCCTATTGCGCCGGTAGGCTTCTTCCGGTGGATCGCCATCTTGCATTGGCTCATGCTGCCTCCCCAGAGCTCATCTTTGATCCTGATCTCTAGAGTCCGGGATGATAGGTGGTCTTCTGGACAGCATGTTTTTTTTAGCCACTCCTCCTGAACACAATGAATGAATATATTTCATATCAAAACCCTCCATTTGGAACTTGTATTCATAACGATAGATTATGGCGGCACGCGTCGGGGAGGAGCCTTTTTTTGTGTTGGCAGAAGGTATAAATATGCCCCCGGGATTACCAATATCGTAGGTTCGCGTCCTTTATGAATTTCCGGTCCCCTAAAGATGGGAACGTTCAGAACATGCTGTTGCCAATGTTCATATTCTTAAACTTTTCGACGCCCAAGCACACATACCTGATTTAGTTTACTTAGTTGTGGGCATTTCCAAGAGTAATTTAGTGATCCTGGTGGCAATTTAACCCTTCTTCTGTTTCAAAAACCTGAAGAAACTTTCATGAGAACCCAACTGATCTCCTTTTTGACCTTTGGTAATATTAGATTTGAGAGGCTGAAACGTCTGGCGAGGGTAAGGAGGAGAGGGGGGAGGGGGGATGAGGGCCTTGAGAAGAAATATTTATTTATTATGCATTTTCATCCGTAAATGCATTTATGCGATTTTGATCAAAGTAACAAATCTTCGGACGTGTTTATACGCAGCACTACACACTAAGCCAAGCTTTTGGCGATGTATGTAAGTAATAACTATATAGTGGTACGGAGAGGGCTCTTGTATAACATTCCTCCTCTCAATCCATTCCTACTAGTAGTCCTGGCTGCCTGATCACGTGGCTGAGATCACAGGTAAAGGGAGAAAAAAGGTCTACTGATGTCCTGTTCGACCTCTCTCCTTGGCTCTCTCCTTGGCTTCACTCCCAAACAAGTGCTGGATCTCACGACACCTGTGCCTCAGTCTCGGCCACTGTCTCGAAGCCTCGAACATTTCGCTTTGGAGCTTCATTTCTGTTCTTTATTTTTCTCTCTCAACTGCAAATTTGCTGCTCATCTAAAGATGAAAAGTGTGCCTAGTTTTTGAGTTTAGAAAAAAAGTAATATCGCTCCAAACTTCCCGCTTTATTCATTACTGATATCGTCAATCTCTCTCTCTCTCTCTCTCTCTCTCTCTCTCTCTCTCTCTCTCTCTCTCTCTCTCTCTCTCTCTCTCTCTCCTGTGTATATGGCTTATTGACGATGATATTTTTTTACGACTTTTCGAAAGGAGCTGAACCGAAAGCCGAGGCGATGCGAGGCGTGAGTGTGGCGAGGCAGCAGAGAGGAGGACAAGACAGAAGGTATAGAAGGAGGCATGGAAAATGGAAGACCAGGTGACGAGGAGGGAAAGAGGACAATGGGACGAGAGAGTTGTTGGGTCAGAGTTGCCTGAGCTACTGCGGGTATTAGGAAGGCAAGGGTGGCAGGGAGGGCGAAGGGAGAGTTGTAAAGGAGACAAAGGAGAGGAGGGGACGCCGAGTTGAGGAGATGGGGAAGTGTGGGATGGTGTGGAGGGATAAAGTGGATAGGAAGATAAGGGGGCGATGAAGGGAAGATGGAACGTTGGGATAATGGAGGCGGAGTAAAATAAGAAGTGAGTCAAGTCGAAAAGCCGCGGGGGTTGTGGGGACAGGACGAGGTGAGGGAACAGAGAGGAGGGGCTATGAAAGACGACAGTACGTGGCATTTTGTTAAAAAATTGGCACTAATATCCTGGTCTCAAGTACATGTTATAATTAAATACATCCACTACTTCATGATGACACTATCCCATGCTACCAGTGAGCTGCGGCTCACCACCTCGACACAATCTTCCAAACACCTCTCCCCGATTTTTCGATATCACTCAACTGTCACCTTCTTCAACATTATGCATCCTCGGCCTATCCTTACCTCAAAGTCTCAACTGGAAACTTTACATCTCCTCTCTTACTAAATCAGCCTCCTCGAGGTTGGGCGTTTTGTACCGTCTCCTCTTCCTGACAGTTCTCATATATTCCGCCGGAGTGTTGCATCTTTGTATATCTGCTGTCGATATTTTCACGCTGACTGTTCTTCTGAACTTGCTAGCTGCATACCTCCTCCCCTCCCGCTACCCCGCTGCACTCGACTTTCTGCTCTAGCCTATCCCTATACTGTCTAAATCCTTTATACAAGAGTCAACCAGCATTTTCATTCCTTCATCCCCTTCACTGGTAAACTCTGGAACAATTTTCCTTCGTCTGTATTTCCTCCTTTCTATGACTTAACCTATTTCAAGAGGAGAGTATCAAGACTCCCTTCTATCCGAAACTGACCTCTTTTTTGACCACTCATGTATACACTCATTTATAGGGGCAGTGATTGGCTTTTTTTTTTTCCTTGAACTGCTTCCTTTACTATAAAAAATAAAAAAACCGCTGCGTTACCTCACTAATTCGCCGCACTTTGAATGAAAAAAAAAAAAAAACAAGTGCAGGCATGCCATTACGTGTGTCATGTTTTCATCAGACGGGTCATGGTATCATCTCTTACTGAATATTTATTTAATACACAAATTCAAATACTAAATAGCTGACATATGAGTGATGTGTTGGGGGTGATACGGCAGGACTGTGGAAAGGAGCGGGCCCCCCCCCCCCATTTTTTTTTTTTTTTTTTTTTTTTTTACATCTCGGCCTATAGCACCGGCAACAGCATCTTAGTGGGTAATGGCGCAGGCAAGTAATTATAGTGGCACCATCTTGCTTGGCTCATGCTGCCCCCCGGACCTCATCAATGACCCTCGGAGAGAAAATCTAGAGTCCGGGTTGATAGATGGTCTTCAGGATAGCATGTGGGTCGTCTTAATTGAGCCACTAGGGCCTAGGCGGTGACTGATAAATCCCAGCTTGTTGCCTCGGCCGGGACGCGAACACACGTCCTCCTGGACACGGGGCAGGCACACTAACCACTCAGCCAGCCCCTCCCCGCCTGTCAAACGGACTTCATATTTATGTCAGAGTATTGTAATGGCTGGGAAAGGGAGGAAAAGATAGCTGAGGGAGGGAAATGTGAGTGTGTGGGTCAGCGTCGGCGTGTGTGCTGAAGACCGATCCCATACTTCCCATCTAATCTTCCTCTTCTCCAGACTAGTCAGTACCCAGGCAGCCAGCGTAGAGGAAGCACGTCTCACCCCGTCCCTCAGCGACCCCACACGCATATCCTCAGACGCGCCGCCACTTCACCCGCTCTGCCCTGGCCCTCCCTTTGGCCTCCCTTATCCTCCAAGAAGCAGAAAAGAACTCCAGGCTCCCGAGGAAAACCCAAGTGGCCATGTACTATGTGTAAACTTTTGGGAACTTAGCTGCAAACCCATAAGTGAACAGTGTTGAGTGAACGGAGCCGACCAGACTGACTAATTTATTATAGTGTTGTTGTTGTTCTTGTGGTGTGGTAGTGGTGGTGGTGGAGGAGGAGAGTGGGGGTGTAAGTGTCGAGGCTGGCCGGACTGGCATCTCTGTGCACCTGTTGAGTGAGCTCCTCCGCCATCCCTCACCTGTGCTGGCAAGACACACCTGTTCCGTCCCCGGTAAGTGTTGAAAGACGGTGTTTTGTTTATTAATTTGTACTTTGTGTGTGTGTAGCCAGGAACTGGGTATCTATATTATTTCCGTTCCCTTTCATTTCAATATTTCTGCCATTTATCTGTTATATTTTTTTTACTCTTTTGGTTTTGATTGTGAAGCGTGGCATTAAGTCTGGCCAACACGCGTCACCAAGGCGAGTCGCGGGATTCACCTAATAATTGCGGGGCTCGGGCACAATCCAGGGATCGCCAGTAAAAGAAATGAAAGGTGGAGTGTTTTGTCCGCGTTGTTATGGCTGTGTATGACTGTCACGGCAGACTTTGTTAATATTTCAAGTGCAGAAATGTATCCGTGTACAATTATGTTGATATTAGTTTGCTTTGTTTTGTTTGCTGTTACAGAAGCCATAAAAAATATAAGCCGTAGTTCTTATCTTTATTAATAATTAATTATGCGTTTGTAGCAACCCACTTTACTTAATTCGTTGACTTTATTATCAATATTTATTGTCTTGTGTTTTGCTTGTCTCTGAAATATGCCGAAAAAAATGTAGTTGGTGATAAGGGTCGACTTTTTTTTGTTTTTGTTTTTTGTTTTTTGTTTTTGTACAAGTACGTAAGGTATATTGACTGATCTTTACTGCGCTCATTGCGGATGTCATGTAGGAGGCCAGTGCGTACCACCACACACTATTACTTGAAAATTTCGCTGAAATCCGTCGTTGTAAATTATTGAAACATATACCAGGAATTGCAATATATTTTCAGAGAACGCAAAAGCTAATTTACGAGTTGACTTGATATTGATTTTGCGTCAAATTTGAGATAGATCGGAATCATCGGATCGCATATCAATATCATATTATTTTGGCAATCCACCTACGACTACTACAACTTTTACTGTTACTACTACTACTACTACTACTACAACTAACAATCAACATTTCGAGTCTTGCCTTGTGTTCCTCGCCAAACTTTGTGTTGCTAGCCCGGCCCTGCCCTGCTAGCTTTGCATTGTGTCTCAGGCCTGTGTTGCGAGTCTGCTTGTGTGTTTTACCCCTGTGTGTGTAGCCTGGCCTTGAATTCCATCCCTATGCAGCGAACTTACATCCGTGTTCCATTCCTGCGTTGGGAGCATGTTCTTGTGTTCTATCTTTGGGTCGTAATCCTTGTATTGTTTTCCATCCTTTTGTTGCGAGCCTGACTTTGTGTTTTATCCCTGTGTTAACCAGGCCTTGTGTTCTATTACTGTTGTGCGAGTCTAGTCTTGTGTTCTGTAATTCTGTTCGGAGCCCGACCTTGTCTTCCATCCTTTTGTGTTAATCGATTTATTTTAAACTTCGTCAACTTTACGATAATATATATTTCTCTCTCTCTCTCTCTCTCTCTCTCTCTCTCTCTCTCTCTCTCTCTCTCTCTCTCTCTCTCTCTCTCTCAACTAATTGTCGGTGTGTATACCTGAGTCGTTAATTAATGCCCCTACCTGCCAGGCTATGGGGGTCACGTTACATCCGGCTCACTCCCTTCCACTACTGTTTACCTAAAGTTCATGTAATATCTCCCCCTTCTGCTCCTGTTCACCTTAACTCCCTTCGCCTTCTTTTACTCCTAACCCAAAATACTTGCTTTCTTTGCCCCTTCTTCCTACTCTGTTAACCTTTTTCTAATTTTTATTTTTTGTTATCTTCCAGTTTTTATTATTCAATTTTACGTATGTTTTAGTTTCTGTCGATTTGCGTTTAAATATACTTGTTTTCTAGTAATTCTCCTCCTTCTCTTCCTCCCATTTTCTTCCCTGTTAACGACTTTCATTTATTATTCATTGCATTGTAATTCCGTGTTCTCTTCTTCCTTTGTTTTCTTTATCCATTTCCTTTTCATAGTTCATCATCTCCATACTAATTTCACTTATAGTAATACTTCTTCCCATGTCTTCTAATCTGTCCGTTTTGTTATTCGTGCAATTCCTGTCTTTTTCTCGTAATTGCTTTATTTTTTTCCTTTCATGTCTTAACTTTCAGAAAATATTTAAAACTTTGTATAAGTATTTATTTTTAATCTGCGTTGATATATTTTTCAATTCGTGTCTTTCGGTTGTCTTTTATCCTTCCCCTTATCTTCTTTTTTATTTGCTCTGTTTTCTCTTTTTCCACCATTTTTTTTCGTTTCAATCTTTTCTACTTTATCCTTTTCGCCCTCGATTCCTTTTTTTTTTTTAACATATTTGTACATTTTAATGAACATTTCGTCTCTGCGCTCATTGCTTGAAGGCAGTTTTCTCTCTGTTGTGTATTTTTCCGCTTCATCTAAACTCTCATGTTTCAACCATTTTCTTTTGTCGCAGCTCCGCGTGCCCATCTTGTCTCTACTTGTTTGCCCTTCATCACTTTTTCAGTTATTTTTTTTTTATTTTCAGTTATTTATTCAGTTATATTTTTCAGTTGTATAACGGTGGAGAGAAGGGTAACTGGTTGAAAAGGGTTATGAACTAATGAACACAAGAGATAAGAAATAAATAGATGTCCTTAGGTATTGTGATTGAAATATCATAATAATTAGTGCATATTTTAACGAAAATGTGTTTATAATTGATGCTCATTTTGGAAAGGATAAGAAGGATGTGTTTACGTTTTTTTTTTCTTTTTTGTGTGTGTGCGTGTATTTTAGTGTTATGTAGGGGCAGGCCTATCTGGGTGAGTAAGGCAGTGCACCCAACCACCTCGAGTTGTATTCTTCTTTCCCTCTTTCTGATTAATCCTCCGCATCGGACGTGCCAAACCCTGAGGACGGGTTGCTGGTTCCTCAACCTTAATATTCCAACATGTTTGTCGTGTGTGGCGTCCCTTAAGACTGTGAGTCGGGAGTCTTGTATGTTTAGCGCAACCGTAGTCGTGTATTGCGACTAGCAAGGCTCCTCTTTGGTCCCTTATTCTGGCCAAGGCGGGTGGCCTCTCCTGGTTCTGAGAGGTCAATCGGCTGGCCACCACTGTGTCAGGTGGTGGCCACGCACTATCACCAGGTATCCCTGGAGCTGATAGGCTTACAGGCCCAACGAAGAACCTCCCCTTGTAGAGCTCCGCTGTGAGTGGGGGCGCAGGAGAGCGAACCTCCCAACATAAATACTGCACCCATTACTTTTGACAGGTCTGGTCGGAGCAGGAGAGCTCCCCTGCCCCGAACACACACACACACACGCATACACACACATACACCCTTCTCTTGGGGACCGCCAGGATGGTGCAGACAAGACATGAGCTCGTCGAGCCTGGCCCGAGGTTAATCTCCTTCGGGCTCTTTGTGTGCTTTCCTGGAATAATCACACCCTCTCGGATGATCAGCGACTATCCTAACTGTCAGCTGAGCTCAGGAGGGTGAGAATAGACATACTGGGGCTCTCTGAGACAAATAGGCCTGACAATGGAGAGATCAATGGGGGGGATTATTAATTATTATTAATGCTTTTTTCAACGGACGATTATAGCTGAATATATCATTTGCTGGCATATTAGTGTTGGAAACGAGATATATACACTTTGAGAGGCAAGAGAAGTGTGGACGGTACGATACGTTTTCCCAGCAACACAAACGCCCGGGGGACTGCCAGACCTCCCTCCTCCCTTCTATTTTTCCTTCCTTTCTTTTTATTCATCTTCCTACCTCCTCCTCATCCATTCATCCATCCATCTCTAGATTTGTCCCACCGTGGAGGGCCTTTGTCGGTGACAGCACATGAATTGGGAGCCGACAAACTGACTATATATGGTATGTGAAGCAAACAACGAAATGTTCCAGATTACGATTTAGTATAGCTTATCTTAAAAAAAATTAAACCTTTAATTTCAACATAAACGTCTTTACCACGTAGATGTAAAAAGCGGGAATAAAGTAAATATGGTCTTAGAAACGTTATAAATAGCCATTGTGTCTTATTATGATGGAAAAAGGAGGAAAATGGGAAAAGAGAACGGGTTGTTTTGAACCCACAGTTGAAGGCGGTTGCCTTATGATTGGCTGACGGTTCTGAAAACACGCTTGTGATTCGCTGGCGAGTCTTATGACGTCATAGCTGATTACGTAGATTCTGGCCAATCAACTTAAAGCCAAGGATTATATACTATAAGGATATCTCACTAAGCATTTGTTTTACCCACAATACACCGCGGGTGACGTCACACATGTACACAAATGGTGCTGGGCGGGAAACTGGTTCACTTCACTGTGTTCTCACCGCAGCGTGCTCATTGAAAATGGTGATTTGTACTGTATGTATATGGGTGTTACAGTGGCTCAGCCTATATAATAAGGATAGCTTACTAAGCATTTTTTTTTTACCCACAATGCACCGCGTATGCAATCTGGTTCACTCTCCATATAAAGTGTATTGGGGGGCCATTACTTATTGATCTTGTCACTCATTCATAGTCAGATTTTGCGCTTTTTTGGTTGCTTGGGATATGTGGTTGAATTGGGCAGCTGTTGAGTTGGCCAGTGGTGTGCAGTGGTGGAGATATTTGAGAGATATGTTATGTGGGGGTTGCTGGGAAATGTTGCTGTCTGCCATGTATCGGTGTTTGCGTTTCTCAAATTTCGTTAACGTTCGTTTTCTGCAACTTTGTCATCAAAATAGCTAACAATATAAATAATGTATAAAGGGATCAATGTATATGTAAGAATACACAAAGACTATACCAACTTCTATATTATCTATAACAATATTGATGGCAGGATTGGTTACCCCTGTAAAGTTGTAGAGGGTGGGTGTTGGTGAAATTTGAGAGAACGTAAGCGTCGATGTGTGGTGGACAGCAGTGTTTCTCGGTACCTTTTTCTAACATATTTCTCAAATCATTATGTTGCTGTGTACTGTTTGCCAACTCAACAGCTGCCTCATTTGATTGCATATCCTTAGCAATCAAAAAAGCGCAAAATCTGACCATGAATAAGAATAAATAAGGGTTGTCTAGTACATTTTAGACCGTGAGAGCAGGGTGAGGGTGAACCAGATGACATACCGCAGTCATGACGTCATGGATGAAGATGCAGTGAGCTATCCTTATAGTATATAATCCTTGCTTAAAGCTTTCAGGATCCACACATAGCTCGCTACGCAGCTGTAGCATACGTTACCTATACGAGAGCTAACAAATCTGTAACTTGGCAAAATCTTTTTGGATCCCATACCAGAACGGTAGTGCTCGTTGCAAGGGAGTAGCTATAGCCACTTCTAGCCGACTGCAGTCCTCTGTCGTTGGGGATACTCCGGCTGATGAGCGTATGAGGGTGGTGAGGTTGAAGCACACCTTGGAACTCATATCTGTTATTGCAGTGTTCGCCCCTACCGAGATGTGCGGAGTTGAGGAGAAACAGATGTTCAACGCCAAGCTTGACTATAGTTGCAATGGCCATTGCCCTTTTTACACGACACACTTGTTGTCTTGGGCGACCTCAATGCATTTACTGGTACAGAGAGAGATGGCTACGAGTTATGTTTTGGTCCCCATGATTCTGGCAACAGAAACGTAAACAGTGCACTCCTTTTAAACTTTGCAAAGTCCACAAGGCTGAGGATTGATGGTCCCTCGTTCCAGAGACGCGAGCCTCGCTGCCTCGGATGAGCTAGCATGGGAGGAGGCAATTCCTTCCTTGTCCTTCTCTTCCTCTCCTTTTCCCTCCGTCCTTATGCTTCCTTTTCCTTCCATTTTCTTCTCTTCCGCCTGTTCCTTTTCTTCCTTTTATGTCTCTGTTTCCTCTCCTGCCCTGTCTCTTTTAATTTCTTTACTTTTATTTTCTCCCCTTTCATTTTTTTTCATTTACTTCCTCTACCTTCTTTTGGTTCCCTTTTCATCCTTTCGTATCCCGTCCCTTCCATACCTCCACCCACTATGCTCTCTGGATTCCCTGTTTTTCTTAGCATCTTATATCATCTGTCTCCCTCCCCATTACCCTCCCTACCTTTGTTTTCCTCCCTCTTTCCCTCCCTCCCCTACCTCCGCTCATCTTGCCTCACTACTATCCCTCTCTCCTTTTCCCCTCTCTTACTTATACCTCCCGGTCATTCCCCTCTTGACCATTCATTTTCTTCTTTCTCCGTCTCTCCTCCTTTCTCTTACACCCTTGCCTTCTAATCTTTCTTCTGTTCCTCTCTTCAGTTCGTCCTTTACTAACTCTTCTCTGCCTCTTTCCCTCCCTCTTTCCCTTCCTTCCTTTTCCTGCAACAAGACGCGGAAAAAAAGACGCATCGCATTTTCTTGTCTTGCCTTGCGCGAAGTTTAATCACAATCGAGAGAGCCCTGGTTCGATTCCCGGGCGGAGTGGAAAAATTTGGGCGGCTTTTCCGATACCCTACGCCCCTATCCACCCAGCAGTGAATGGGTACCAGGTATTCGGGGGTTGTGTCCAGTCTCCTGGGATCTGTTCCCTTCTCCTATAATTTCTTCCCCTTCTGTCTCTCTCCGGCATATGACCACAGATGTTGCGCTGACTAAACGAAACTTTCCAAACTTTTTTCCAACCTGATGTATGAATATTCAGGTGTGTCATTAGTGCCACCAACCTCCTCCTCCTCCTCCTGCATCGCTTTCTTTCCTATATTATTTTTCCCTCCTAGTGGCTTTCTCCATCATCTCCCCCTCCCCTCATAAATAATTCCTCTCCTCATTTCCTCTTTTTCAACGTTCTTTCCCCTATATTTATTTCCCTTCCTTTCCCTATAGTTTTCCTCCATTCCTTTTTTCCTCATTTCCTTTTTTTTCGTTAATACTTCTTGTTCCTTGCTTCCATTCTCTTCCAACCTTTTTCCTCTATTACTCCACCTCCATTTCCTCTCTATCCATTTTCCCTCTTATTTTTCTTGTATGTCACCTATTCTTTCCTCTCTCTCCTCTTCCTCAGATTTTCCCCCGCCTCCTCTCTCCTTTCATTCCCTTCTTTCCTCTTTCTTCTTTAATTTTCCACTCCCTTCTTTTTCACACTCCCTTCCCACCTTCTTTCCTCTTCCTTTCCCTCCTTCTCTGTCTTTCTATAGTAAATCTGTCATCCGTTTCTGCTCCCCACCTCCCCTTTCCTCATCTTCTTATCTTCCTCATCTCCATTCCATCTCGTTTATCTCCATTCCAAAATTCCTTCCTTCGTAAAATACATCAGCTCGTCTCTCCAGTTTGCCTATCGCTCTACCTCCTTCCATTCTTTTCCTTTCTTCATTTCATCCTGTTTCATTTACTCTCCTCCCCTTTTCACATCTTATTATCCCTCTCTGTCAGAGTCTTTTCTCTCTGTTACTCAATTCATTCCCTTTCTTTATGACTGTGATGACCTGCGTCGTGGTGAGATAAAAAGAAGGAAAGAAGGAAGGAGAGAGGAGTTAAAAAGTGACAAGAGAGAAGATAGAAGTAAATAAAAAAATGTATTGACAAAGGAGTAGGGATTAAGCGCATAAATGACCTTTTTTTTTTACAGTAGAGGAAACAGTAAAAAAAAGAAGAAAAAAAAAGAAAGAAAGGAAACAATAGGTATTGAAAAAAAAAAGCCCGCTACTCACAAGAGTCAAGAGGAGTGGCCGAAAGGTATGTCAATTTCGGGAGGAGAGGTGTCCTGATACCCTCCTCTTGGAAGAGTTCAAGTCGTAGGCAGCAGGAAATACAGATGAAGGAAGATTGTTCCAGAATTTACCTGGTTAACTCGTGCGTAAGGGATTTGGACAGTAAAGGGATGACCTTGAGTAGAAAGTCGTGTGCGGCAAGACCGCGGGAGGGGGGGAAGCATGCAGTTAGCAAGTTCAGAAGAACAGTCAGCGTGAAAATATCGATAGAAGATAGAGAGGCAACATGGCGGCGGAATTGAAGAGGTAGAAGACTATCAGCAAGAGGAGAGCTCATGAGATGAAGAGCCTTAGACTCCACTCTGTCCAACAGAGCTGTGTGAGTGGAGCCCCCCCCCACACGTGAGATGCATACTCCATACGAGGACGGACAAGGCCCCTGTATATGGATAGCAACTGTGCGGGGAAGAAGAACTGGCGGAGACGGTACAGAACGCCCAACCTCGAGGAAGCTGATTTAGTGAGAGACGAGATGTGAAGTTTTCAGTTAAGATTTTGAGTTAAGGATAGACCGAGGATGTTTAGTGTTGAAAACGGTGACAGCTGAGTGTTGTGGAAGAATAGGGGATAGGTACTAGGAAGATTGTGTCGAGTTGATAGGTGGAGAAATTGGGTTTTTGAGTTATTGAAGGACACGGTTCCTTTTACCCCAATCGGAAATGATAGCAAGGTCTGAGGTTAAGCGTTCTGCAGCCTCCAGTCTGGAGTCATGTAATTCCTGTTGAGAGGGTCTTCTGTTGAAAGAAGTTGAATAGTGTAGAGTGGAGTCGTCAGCGAATGAGTGGATAGGACAGGTTGTTATGGAAAGAAGATCATTGATGAATAACAGGAAGAAAATCGGTGATAGGGCAGAGCTCTGTGGAACACCACTGTTGATAGGTTTAGGGGAAGAACAGTGACCGTCTACCACAACGGAGATAGAACGGCCGGAAAGGAAACTGGAGATAAAGGAACAGAGAGAGGGATAGAATCCGAAAAAGGGCAGTTTAGAAAGCATAGAGTTGTGCTAGACTCTATCGAAGGCTTTCGATATGTCTAGCGCAACTTTTTCTTGTAATATTATATGAATAAGATTGGTATAGAAAGGGCAAACTAGTCGGAAAGAATAAGGAAAAAAGAAGAAAAAGAGATACAGATATCTCTTAAATTAAATCTGTAACCTCTGTGTTAGCTGGAAAGAAGGAAGAGGAAAAATTAAATAACCAAGGTGAAACGAGGATGATGGAACATAAAGGAATAAAAATATAAATACGAGTACAATGGGGAAAAATGTCAGAGAGAGAGAGAGAGAGAGAGAGAGAGAGAGAGAGAGAGAGAGAGAGAGAGAAACGCATTGCTCATGCCAATTAAAATTGGAATATTAATCATTAAATGGGAGGTAAAGGAAGGTAAAATTGGAGGAATAAGTTAAGCTACACGTGGCCTCGGTGATCATCTCCGTCACATTAGTCCTTGAGCCTTGAGGGCACTCAGTTGTCGAGCATAACTCCAGGCGGGTGTCGCAGCCCCAACAAGGTGTCGCTAGGGGGCAGCACCGTCACCCCGGGGATAATTACGGGAAGGACGGCGCCGCGAGAATATTTGAGTCGAGGCAGGGCGGGCGGGGCACTATTACTGGTCACACACACACACACACACACACGCGTGCGCGACGGAAATCACTGAACGTGTGACACAGGTAAATAGTTTATCTTATTGATTAATGAATGAATTAATCTTATGACTTATGACTCCTGGCAATACGAAAAAGTTTAAAGAATTATTCATTAAACTTTGTAATGTCATCAGTCACGTCATATTTCGTTTTGTTATGTTTATCCATAACGTATGCTAACGTTAGTGGTGGTTTTTGGGGTAGCTGAAGATGATGGAGAAGGAGGAGGGGGGGGGGGTGCGTGACGGTCGTTGGTAATGCTATTGATATGAAAGTGGTGGATAGGAAATCATTACCCGGGACACAGGGCAAGGGTGGCATCCTGGCTAATACAGTTTACCTCCTCCCCAAATTTCCACAGGTACCCCTGTAGGTAGGGGGAAGTGGTGATAATGGTGGATGATTAAGTTATTTTGATGGTGCTGCGTAACTAATGGTTGTAGAGGTGGTGGTGGCGTCGGAAAAGTAATAGTGGTGGTTGAGATGTTGATATGGGAACGATAATTGTAATGTTTGTAGTATTGGTAACAGTAGTGGTAGTGGCAATGATGGTTCAGATTGTAGTGGTTGTGGTGGTAGTGTTTTTTGTTGCGTTGGTGTTATTTTTCTGGTGGTGGTGGTGGTGGTGGCAGAGGTTATGATGGTGTTTGTTGTTTTTGTTTCTTCTGTTGTGGTGGTAATGGTGGTGGTGGGAGTGATAGTGTTTTTTGTGGTGATGGTGGTGATGGTGGTGATGGCTAACAATCTACATGCAAATGGCGGGTCACAGGAGGTGAGAAGAAAAACAAAAACGTTCTGCTGATGATGGAGGAAAAATGGAATCCCGATGATGTAGGATTTCTTCGGATTCCTTTGATTTTTCTTCTCCTTTTCTACTTATTCCCTCTCTTTTTTTTTCCTCTCGTTCCCCATCTCATGCCTCTCCATCTCTTCTTCATCTCGTATTTTCGTTCTTCACTCAGTATTCTCATGAAAGTCCTCCATCTTCCACTTTTGCCGTTTGTTTTCGGCTTTCAATATTTTTGATTTGTCCTCTTCCGTTAAAACTGAGCTTTGAGTCTCGATAGATAGCCACTTTTCCTACACTTTATAAACTGCATTTCGATTTTGCAGTTGCTACACATCTTGTCGATCTGTCAGTATAAAGGGTTCAGGAGCCCCTTGCAGCTGTAGCGGATGTCCGGAGCTTCACATTACTTGTATAATAGTGGAACACTTTTCTTCAATATATTCCTCTCTACTTGCACAACAAATTTTACAAGTTTACCTAATGATAGTTTCCCCTCACCCCCCGCGATAGTGTGTGTGTGTGTGTGTGTGTGTGTGTGTTCTTCAAGGGCCTGGTGGTCGGCCCAAGCCCGTCATGGCGCAGGCAATTTTTATTCTTGGCTCATGCTGCCCCCCGGAACTCATTCTTGATTCACTTGGACGGTTTCTTCTAGAGTCCGGGTTGATGGGTGGTCTTCAGGACAGCATGTGGGTAGTCATAGGCCACTCGGCGGTGACTGAAAAATCCCAGGTGGTAGCGTGGGGATTCGAATCCCCGTCCTCCAGCACGCGGTGAATGTAGGGCCCGCACGCTAACCACTCCGCCTTAGTTTATAATCTGATATACATTTCGGTTTCTTTTATTACTCGTATATTTTCTTATCAGATTAATTTTGCTTCCTATTCTCTGCTCTGTATATATATATATATATATATATATATATATATATATATATATATATATATATATATATATATATATATATATATATATATATATATATATATATATATATGTATGTATGTATGTATGTATGTATTTATGTATGTATGTATTTATGTATATATATATATATATATATATATATATATATATATATATATATATATATATATATATATATATATATATTATTTCTCTGCCTTTCGCTTCTCCTGTTGTCTTCTCTGACTTCGGTTATATTCCAACGGTGTTGAATCGCACGTTTATTTGGCTGTTTCTGTCTGTTTGGTGGTCTCGAGAACAAGAGTACGTGCCTGTGTTTGCTGCTTGCGTCTGTTTCTTACGTTTTCTCTCAAGTTCACCGATCTTTTTCCTACCTCTTTCCGTCACGTGTTCTCATGCCATCTTATCGCTTTGGTGTTTTATTTCAATTCCCTGCCATTTTCCCTCGCTTCACTTTCTTCTCTTTCCAATCTTTCCACAACCTTTTACACTTTTCCTCATATCTTTGCTCACTCCTTTTTCTTATTTTCAGTCTTCATCCCTCACACCTATCCCCTCCCCCACTCACTTCCTTCAATTCTTCCTCCCTTCGTTTCACTTCACTCTTCCATGCTTCGCTTCTTTCACTTTTCCATTCTCTTTCCCCCAGAGTTCTTCCATCCCTTCCTCACTCTCCCTCCATCGCTACTTTCGTCCTTTCCCATCCGCTTTTCCACTTTTCCTCCTTTCTACACTGCCTCCCTTCCTTCATCTTTCACCCCAACGCCTATTTCTTACAATCCTCGCTCCTTCGCCTCCATCCCTCTTTCCTCCCCCCTCACCTAGCACCGTGAACAGAGGCAGCTCGGACTACCAGCTCCTCCCCGCTGGTTTATAATCTTATCTAATTAACCGTTGAAGCTTTGTCATCCATTCCCTTGTTGTTCCTCGACATCACACTTTATACCTCGAAATGACTTTTCTGAATGAAGTCAGTTGGGTGCTCTCTCTCTCTCTCTCTCTCTCTCTCTCTCTCTCTCTCTCTCTCTCTCTCTCTCTCTCTCTCTCTGCTCACCACTTCACTATTTACTTTTTTTCGTCTACTCTTCCTCCCTTTCTCTACCTTCACCTCCTTTATCCCCTTTGTCAAGGTCAGGTACACTTATATTTTCAGAAGAGAAAGGCTAGGGTAGGGGAGGGTGTGGCGTGCCTGTGGTTCCTCCGTGAGGCCCACAACAAGGGAAAAGAAATAAGAAGGAAAGGCATTAGCGAGAGAGAGAGAGAGAGAGAGAGAGAGAGAGAGAGAGAGAGAGAGAGAGAGAGAGAGAGAGAACGTCACGGTATATTTTTCTTTAGATGCTGCCTATTGCTCCGATAGGCTGTCTTGAGGGGCCTCTTGGACGACCCCAGCCCGATAGTGGCGCATGCGAATTTTTTTTTATTTACTTATAGTTGCTGCCTTAGTATATGACGCTTGCTTGGCTCATGCTGCCCTACGGTGCTCCTCTTGACCAAAGTCGCTGATGTTAGGGTTGAATCAAGATCTTGGCAGCATGTGGACAATCTTCCGCCACTCTGCGATGGTAAAAAAAATCAGCGTTTGTCTGTAGGTCCACGGCCACACCACGCCCGCACACTAACTACTTGGCCACCGCTTCCTCATCATACAAAGTCGCTCTGATATATAAATGCAGTTGTCTTTGTACCATATTTGTCTATTAATCTTCCTTTTATTCCATTAATCATTTCGTTCTTTTTCTTACGTTAGTTGCTTCCTTTGTATATTTATGTGTCTCAGTTTCCTTCATTTGTTTCTCTAATATTCCATCGTTCCTTAGCTTATGTTTGGATCTCATTTATTTCTGCACATATATTTCCATTTCCATCCAGACGACTGTTCTCCACTACAGCCGCATCATTTTTCCTTTTACCCGTCATCATCATCATCATCATTAGCATCGGAATACATGAAGATAAACTGAATTGCAGGTTAATTACGTGAAGCAATGACACCTAATGAAACTCAAATTCTCTCTCTCTCTCTCTCTCTCTCTCTCTCTCTCTCTCTCTCTCTCTCTCTCTCTCTCTCTCTCTCTCTCTCTCTCTCTCTCTCTCTCTCTCTATCTGTCGGAGCTTCAGAAAAATGCCCACTTTCTTTTTTCCTGATCGCAGCATCTGAGCATCTAAAAGCAACATGTGGTGGCAGTGATGGTGATGGTTGGGGTGGTGATGGTGATGATTTAGTAATGATGGTAGTGGAGGTGATGATATTGGTAGTTGTGTTGGTGGCGGTGGTGGATTTACCTGTCTTTGTCTATACTACAATGCTGCCCGCCTCTCTCTTTGTCTGTGTCTCTGCCTGTCCATCTGTCTCTCCGTGCATCAGTGTATGTTTTTCGGCCTTTGAGTGAGGCGTTCGTTTCGTCGTGTGTTCGAAGCGCCACAATGACTTACGGACAATGACTTACTGGGAACTTAGGCCACCAGTGAGAGACATAAACGAGGACAATGAGAGAGAGAGAGAGAGAGAGAGAGAGAGAGAGAGAGAGAGAGAGAGAGAGAGAGAGAGAGAGATGAAAGTTTGAAGAAATAATTATTAGTTGCACCGATTACTCGGTAAGTAATCGGTAATAGGCCTAATCGGCCACTTTGCCGATTAATCGGTAATCGGCCGATTAGTATTTTTTCTCTTTTATAATACAATGTACATAACACAATATTAATAATGTTAATGTAAGGATGGTGATGTTACCAAAACTCTGATACCTTTCCACACCATTTTTTTCAAACAAGTCCCAATGCAAATGTATATTAGGTAATTCAAATTGATATATAAAATTATGATAGGAACTGAAGTACCGGTATTTGTTTCAACTTTGAAACAAAAAAAAAAATCATCATATTACTTTATATTACAACCAAAAAAAATTATATACTTATTTCAACTTGCTTAGTACAGTAATTGAGTAATATCATTCACCATGCCTGCCGTGCATAAGGAAACAAGTTATTCTAATATAATGAAAAGTATGGAACTAGACAAGTGATTTTTCTCACTGAGACACACTGACTGACTGACAGGCAAATGATAGCCTGTGGCGTGGGTCTCACGGACTCACACTGAGTCTCACCGTACTGGTACTGGACACGTTCAGATACAGACTTCGTACGGTACACTTATACCATTTTCAGTTTTACCTAATTGAGGGACATTATTCAACTTTTTCATCGCTGTAGCTACATAAAGTTAATATTTCATATTAATATGCAGTAATCAAACTGTATATTTTGTATTAATAAAAAAAATCTAAGCGTGCGTGTTTTTAGTTCAGAAGTAAGCAAACACAGTGTAACAGACAGTAAATTAGGAGAAGACTTGAGAGATTGATAAACTTTCTGTACACTACCATTTCTAGTAGCATCTAGGATCACCACAAGAACGAGGAAACTGGCAAATTCTAACATATTAAAACCAGGATGTTTCCACAAAGCAAGGCTAAATTATAAGTGACAAAAATTACTAAAAATATTTGCTCTCCATACAGGAGATGACAGTTGGGCAGTAAACAAAATTGTAAACATGAGGGTTACGGTATGTTCTTTAACTTTGTGGTACCAGTGTCCAGTAATTAATGAAGATTAATCACATATACAATTTCTAAATAATCGGCCGATTAATCGGTATCGCCCGATTATTGGTTACCGATTAATCGGTAATCGGTAATCGGCCAAATTGCTTATCGGTGCAACCCTAAATTAATTATCTTTACTGTCTTAAGGTCTTCCTTAACTTATTCTCATTTTTCTCAAGTTTGTCGTTCACTCTCATCGTCGCTTCACGTTCCCTCTTTTGGTCTCCGGTGAGGGAACTACTTTTCATGTCTTCACTTTTCTTTTCCTACGTTAACCATTTTTTCTTACATCCTAGTTTCTGGAGCATATTTTTTTTGGCATATGTTTTTTTTGTCCTTTACGCACACAGGGAACAATTTCACGCAAGGTCCGTGACTAAAGAGCCTTCTAGTGATATGCGCTGCAGCGACTTACGGCTGCTAGCTATTTAGAAATCCATGTACACGCACGCACACACGCACACAGACAGGCATATTTACTCTCGCATACGAAGTGATGGAACTAAAGGAATATACTCCGCTCACTTTTATCACTCCTTGACTTCCTTTATTCTCAGGAGGTTGATCAATTATTAGTTGGTTCAGAATTCCTTTGATGCAGAACTCAACCCTAAACTCAGGTTCACCATACATCATAACTTGGATCGTTATTTCATTCCCGTGATTGGCCTGAATAGCAAGAAATAAATATAGTGATGTTGGTTTGTATGATTGTGATAATGGTGAAGACAGAGGAGGAGGAGGAAAAGAGCATGAGAGTGATGCGGGTTTGGTGGTGATGAAGGAAAAGATACTGACAAAAATGAAGTACAGATGAAGATAATGAAATTGCTGGCGTCAAAAGAGGAAGAAGAGGAGGAGGAGGAGGAGGATTGCCACTTTGTCATCTCATACTTTTTGAATCTGAGTCCTATATAGCGTTGCTTCTCTCTCTCTCTCTCTCTCTCTCTCTCTCTCTCTCTCTCTCTCTCTCTCTCTCTCTCTCAGCTCCTTTGCATATTTTTTCCTTCTAACTCTTTATTTTCCCTCTTACTTTCTTCACTCTCCCTCCCTTTCGTCCCATCCCTTTACCATCTTTCTTCCGTTTCCCAATCCCTAATTCTCTGTCATTTCTTTATATTGTTTCCTTTTCTCTTACCGTCTCCTTCTTTCTTTCGATTTTTCTTTTCTCTTTTCCATAATCTTCCCTTTCCTTCCTATCACACTGCCCTCCCTTCCAATGTTTTCACTCTATAATCAAATATTACATGTCTCATATCTTTAAACCTATAGCCAATAAGCATTTTTCAAGGTGATATTTGGATTCAGGAGATGAAAATACATAATACTCAACTAATCCCATTCAAGAAGCATACAACTTTTCAAAAAATGTTAACCAGTGTTATTAGTGTGGTAATATGCTGCAGGAGAGAGAGAGAGAGAGAGAGAGAGAGAGAGAGAGAGAGAGAGAGAGAGAGAGAGAGAGAGAGAGAGAGAGAGAGAGAGAAACCCGAAGGAGGGGGAGGGGTGAGAGCCATGGCACCTCGTGATGTCACAGCCAATGTTGCCCCGTTCCATCGGCTTCAAGCTGCGCGTGACTTGACTCTTTCTTTCTCTGGATCCTGACCCCAGCCGGGATGTGGTAGGGCAGGAAGGGGAAGGAGGGTGGGGTGGGATAGTCCACCAAATCCTCCCCCTCAGGAGCCTGTGTCTCTCAAGCTGTAAATACTACTCATGCTGCCCAGCGGGTGTGGCGGACACTGAGCGGGGGACAGAATCTGATGTATGGCCGGACTTCTTTTGATGTCCGGAATGAGTCTGGCATACGGCAGGAAATGCCAAACGAAGCTGAGCATATGTCCGGAAATTGTGGGACCCCAGAGTTTGTCCGGGAAATCCGATATCCAGGAAAGCGAGGGTCGAGTGTACTTTAGCGTGAAAAGATTTGAAAAGTTTTAAAGTGTTGTATGAAGAACAGACACTTGTTTCAGATTGGTCTGTACTAATTTGTGCTGTACAGAAAATAGCCTTTTGTTTTACTCAAAATTACTTTATAATTGGTAATTGTAACTGATTTGCTTTTTAAATATGAAGAATGAAAATGAAAAAAATATCAAGAAGCAACAACAAAATAAAACGGTAAAACCCGATGGGTTGGGTCCGAAAAAAAAAGCTTATTTACAACCATGTATATATCAAAACAGCAACCAGATCACAGGCACTGGAGACCACCAACATCCGCTCAAAATTGAAAGAAAACCTGATTTTATTTTTTGTTTTAATCGGTTTTAAAAATTTTAATACTGAGAATATAGAACTCCTTTATCATTATGGTGTGGAACTACATTTTCTTATGTAAAAGGTGAAATGTAAACTAAATAAATAAAAAAGACTCCAGGTTTTTTTTTTTTTGGGGGGGGGGCGGGTCTTTTGGGCGAGTTTTTTAATACCAACTCTGGTCAAGGGAGTACTGGGAGGCAGCATGGTCCAACCAAGAGTCATAGCACACGGCAGCCATTATTAATAAAATTTTAAAATTTACCAGCACCACTAACGTATAGGCAGCACCAAAAAAAAAAAAAAAAAATAATAATACTTTTGCTATCGCTTCCAATACTATTACAATCGCAACCATAACTACAATTAGCAACTCTCCTCATCCAACTCACCGCTACTCTTGTACAATTTTTTTTTCTCTCAAAACAGAAGTTAGACCGAATTGGTCATGCACGCAGTGCCACACGCGGCCACCTGGAGATATATCAAAGAGATACTTTTACTACTGAACTCTGTTACTTTTTCTATATCAAGATTCCGGAATACAAGGTATTGTTTGCTGCCAAATGTCCAAATACGGTACCTGCTGGTCGAGAAAAAAACATATATTACCCATTGCTCGTAGGTTTTAAGGCTTGTGTCTGTTTAGGGTATATACAGGATCTATATAGAGGAGGTCTGGTAAATAAAAAAAAACGAAAATCAGTCGGCTGCGCGCAGACTGTGATCTGAGCCCCTCTCAGCCCGTGCGGCTCTGCCCCGTCACCCGTTTATTTAACACCATTTCCAGGCTTATTTTGATCTTGATGATGCCTAAACTCAAGTTTTGAATAAATCAACACATTACTACAACAATCGATACAGTAAATAATATAGTTGCAATATATATATATATATATATATATATATATATATATATATATATATATATATATATATATATATATATATATATATATATATATATATATATATATATTATATAGGTAAATGACGAGGAAGGAAACCCGGGTGTGTTGAGGTGAGTTTATTTCCAACTAGTTTCACTTTCGCTTCTTCAGGGGAGCTGAGGTGGCCCAGATGTCATCCCGCTGGACAGGATAGATAGCAGGATGTACAGCTGGATGACATTTGAGGCACCTCATTTCCCTTGAAGAAGCGAAAGCGAAACTAATCGGGAATAAACTCACCTCAACTCACCCGTGTTAATAATATAGAAATCCACTTATATAAAGGCCAGTAAATATTAAAGAGATACATGCAATGACTGTCAGGTCATAACCATGTAAAAGTTCTAACAAAAATTCTTTACAAACAAAATAATACTTTTGTGATCAGATTTTTTAATTTCTAGAGCTTCATTTCGACAATGATGTTGAAAGGGAGGAAGCTGCTCCATTTTTTCAGTACTCTTCGCCTCTTAGGCTTTTCAAGTCCGAGGAGGCAGGTCTTCATATCATCCTTTTAATCACTGTCAAGAAAGTGCACTGACTATATCACAGCATTGTTAGCATTTGTCTTATTAGCACGACCGCACACATTAATCCATTTATTTCTGATCTCTTCATTTTTGGGAAACCGAAAGTACCGCATCTCTGCGCCTACTGTTTTCACTTTTCTATTAAAACTTGCATACACTACACACTTATTTGGCATTTCCAAAAGTAGGAAATTGCCAATCATAAGATATTCACAATAAAAAGAGTATGTAATGTCAGCTTGGCGTAAATGCTGTTACTAATGTAGGTTTGGCCAGGATCCTGGGTGAGCCTGGTCGCGAGCTTCATCGAGAGGGGCTCAGCTGACGTTGACCTAACCTGCCAGGCTCCCCACCCACATATGTAGTTCCTACACTTCGGCAGACCTCCCTTTTGTAGATCTTGGGTATAATTTATATGACCACTGAGAGCAGAATGTACGCGTGTCCATATCTACCTCGTGAACAGCCCCATACTGAACTTGAACTTGAAGTCATTCATGGCTGTATTTTGCTGTGTAACATCTCTAGTATAAGTTGATATGATGTTTGATTGATGGGTATTGTTTCTGAAGGTGTGGATATTTCGACATCTGGTCTTAAGATAAGTGCTTTACACACACGGTGCTGCGGTAGACAACACCGAAACTGTGAAAAGTTGGTAAACCAAGGGTAAAGCGTCTCCGTTGCCAATTCGGTCAATTGACAGGAAACACAAATCGGCCACTCGCTAATTCAAAGTGTGAGGGGAGTTCACCAATGCATACGATCCTCATTAATCACCGATCATCGTCATCAGCAGCGGCGGCGTGTAGCAACTCCCGTATCAAGCTGTGCAGTCCTTTAAAAAGCGAACAGGGTCAGGTCAGCACACACTGGGGAGGGAACAGTGTCGCTTGCTATCAGGCAAGGGCAGTTAGGTTTAACAGATGCATTGCAGTGAACATCAGTACCATCACTTACAAAGCCAGTCGGACATACAATGAAAATCCTCACAGCCTGGCAGCCACACAATCACGGCTTCTAATGTAGCAGTCACACAGCCTGTCAGCTACACAAGACTGCCCAGGAAGTGTCTTTATACCGCTTGTCAGTCACACAGTAATAATGTTCAAACAGCCTGTCAGTCATACTGTCACGTCTGCCTAGTAACAGTCTAGCTGATGGAGAACGAGACGAGAGTGAGTGTGATGAGGAGAGAAGGCAGAATCAAATGTTACCCTTGGGACAGGCTGTAAAGAGAGAGAGAGAGAGAGAGAGAGAGAGAGAGAGAGAGAGAGAGAGAGAGAGAGAGAGAGAGAGAGAGAGAGAGAGAGGGGGGGATATGTCATTGAAAATGCTGCAATTAACCTTCCCTCTCTGAGCAGGAAAAAAAAAAAACACGAACATTCGACACTAAAAAATAATTCACCAAACAACAGTGAACAATGACACACGAGACTAGCCGCCCGCCAACAATCCCTTCGCGTGCATTGCCAAACCCTTCGTTACAAGCGTCGTCGTAATGTGTTTCTGGGGGCGTGGGTGGGGGAAGGGGTGATGGTGTGTTCCTGGGGGCGTGGGTGGGGGAATGGGTGATGGTGTGTTCCTGGGGGCGTGGGTGGGGGAAGGGGTGATGGTGTGTCCTTGGGGGCGTAGGTGGGGGGAAGGTGATGGTGTGTTCATGGGGGCGTGGGTGGGGAAGGGGTTATGGTGTGTTCCTGGGGGCGTGGGTGGGGGAAGGGGTGATAGTGTGTTCCTGGGGCGTGGGGGAAGGGGTTATGGTGTGTTCCTGGGGGCGTGGGTGGGGAAGGGGTGATGGTGTGTTCCTGGGGCGTGGGTGGGGAAGGGGTTATGGTGTGTTCCTGGGGCGTGGGTGGGGAAGGGGTTATGGTGTGTTCCTGGGGGCGTGGGGGGAAGGGGTTATGGTGTGTTCCTGGGGGCGTGGGGGGAAGGGGTTATGGTGTGTTCCTGGGGGCGTGGGTGGGGGGAAGGGGTTATGGTGTGTTCCTGGGGGCGTGGGGGGAAGGGGTTATGGTGTGTTCCTGGGGGCGTGGGGGGAAGGGGTTATGGTGTGTTCCTGGGGGCGTGGGGGGAAGGGGTTATGGTGTGTTCATGGGGCGTGGGGAAGGGTTATGGTGTGTTCCTGGGGCCGTGGGGGAAGGGGTTATGGTGTGTTCCGGGGGGCGTGCGTGGGGGGAAGGGGTTATGGTGTGTTCCTGGGGCGTGGGTGGGGAAGGGGTTATGGTGTGTTCCTGGGGCGTGGGGAAGGGGTTATGGTGTGTCCTTGGGGGCGTGGGTGGGGGAAGGGGTTATGGTGTGTTCCTGGGGGCGTGGGGGGAAGGGGTTATGGGGCCAGTCTTACAGTCCAGTACAGCACGTCTGTAAGCTCCCCAACCAAACACAAAACACGACGGAAATGCCTTGTATAGTTTTTTTTTTCTTCTTTACAGCAGAGGAGTCAGTTCAAGGGCATAAAAAAGTAACAAATGTGAAAAAAACACTATACAAGGAATTTTCGTCGTGTTTTGTGTTTGGTTGGGGAGCTTACAAACGTGCTGGACTGGACTGTAAGACTGGCCCATGGTGTGTTCCTAGGGGCGTGGTTGGGGGGAGGGGTTGATAGTGTGTTCCTGGGGGTGTGGGTGGGGGGAAGGGGTGATGGTGTGTTCCTGGGGGCGTGGGTGGGGGGAAGGGGTGATGGTGTGTTCCTGGGGGCGTGGGTGGGGGAAAGAAGTGATGGTGAGTTCCTGGGGGCGTGGGTGGGGGGAAGGGGTGATGGTGTGTTCCTGGGGGCGTGGGTGGAGGAAGGGGTGATGGTGTGTTCCTGGGGGCGTGGGTGGGGTGAAGGGGTGATGGTGTGTTCCTGGGGCGTGGGTGGGGTGAAGGGTGATGGTGTGTTCCTGGGGGCGTGGGTGGGGTGAAGGGGTGATGGTGTGTTCCTGGGGGCGTGGGTGGAGTGAAGGGGTGATGGTGTGTTCCTGGGGGCGTGGGTGGGGTGAAGGGGTGATGGTGTGTTCCTAGGGGGTGGTGGGGTGAAGGTGATGGTGTGTTCCTGGGGCGTGGGTGGGGTGAAGGGGTGATGGTGTGTTCCTGGGGCGTGGGTGGGGGAAAGAAGTGATGGTGAGTTCCTGGGGGCGTGGGTGGGGGGAAGGGGTGATTGTGTGCTCCTGGGGGGTTGGTGGGGGGAAGGGGTGATGGTATGTTCCTGGGGGCGTGGGTGGAGGAAGGGGTGATGGTGTGTTCCATGGGGCGTGGGTGGGGTGCAGGGGTGTTGGTGTGTTCCTGGGGGGGTTGGTGGGGGGAAGGGGTGATGGTGTGTTCCTGGGGGCGTTGGTGGGGGGGAAGGGGTGATGGTGTGTTCCTGGGGGCGTGGGGGGGGGAAGGGGTGATGGTGTGTTCCAGGGGGGTTGCTGGGGGGTGAAGGGGTGATGGTGTGTTCCTGGGGGGGTGGGTGGGGTGAAGGAGTGATGGTGTGTTCCTAGGGGTTGGTGGGGTGAAGGGGTGATGGTGTGTTCCTGGGGGCGTGGGGGGTTAAGTGGTGATGGTGTGTTCCTGGGGCGTGGGGGTGAAGGGTGATGGTGTGTTCCTGGGGCGTGGGGGGCGAAGGGGTGATGGTGTGTTCTTGTAGCCGTGGAGGGTGAAGGGGTGATGGTGTTCCTGGGTGATGGTGTGTTCCTGGGGCGTGGGTGAAGGGGTAGTGGTGTGTTCCTGGGGGCGTGGGGGCAAGGGGTGATGGTGTGTTCCTGGGGCGTGGGGGGCGAAGGGGGGATGGTGTGTTCTTGTGGCCGTGGTGGGTGAAGGGGTGATGGTGTGTTCCTGGGGGCGTGGGTGGGGAGAAGGAGTGATGGTGTTTAACGAGGGGGGGGTGGGGTGAAGGGGTGATGGTGTGTTCCTGGTGGCGTGGGGGGTGAAGGGGTGATGGTGTGTTCCTGGGGGCGTGGGGGGTTAAGAGGTGATGGTGTGTTCCTGGGGCGTGGGGGAAGGGGTGATGGTGTGTTCCTGGGGCGTGGGGGCAAGGGGTGATGGTGTGTTCCTGGGGGCGTGGGGGCAAGGGGTGATGGTGTGTTCCTGGGGGCGTGTGGGGAAGGGGTGATGGTGTGTTCCTGGGGGCGTGGGGGCAAGGGGTGATGGTGTGTTCCTGAGGGCGTTGGGGGTGCAGGGGGGATGGTGTGTTCCTGGGGGCGTGGGGGAAGGGGTGATGGTGTGTTCCTGGGGGCGTGTGGGGAAGGGGTGTTGGTGTGTTCCTGGGGGCGTGGGGGGAAGGGGTGATGGTGTGTTCCTGGGGGCGTGGGGGGAACGGGTGATGGTGTGTTCCTGAGGGCGTAGGGGGTGAAGGGGTGATGGTGTGTTCCTGGGGGCGTTAGTGGGGGGAAGGGGTGATGGTGTGTTCCTGGGGGCGTTGGTGGGGGGGAAGGGGTGATGGTGTGTTCCTGGGGGCGTGGGGGCAAGGGGTGATGGTGTGTTCCTGGGGTTGCTGGGGGGTGAAGGGGTGATGGTGTTTATCTGTGGTAAGAGTGGGGGTAGGGGTAAAGATGGGTATGTACCTGCGGGGTTATCGAGGAGGGGAGGGTGGTCGATACTCTCCTAATTACCTTAACTCAATTACCTTCCTGCTCGGGTGAAACACGTTTACTGACGCACTTAATAGACCTGTCAGTTTAGTTGCTGTTTAAAAAGAAATTGCTATCTCTAAATATGTTTGTATATGTTGCACCTTCCTTATACATTATACATTTAACTAGCATCTTCACTCTTTCATCCCTCACGATGGTAAACTCTGGAACAATCTTTCTTCTTCTGTATTTCCTCCTGCCTTCGACTTGAACTCTTTCAAGAGAAGGGTATCTGGACACCTCTCCTCCCGAAATTGACCTCTCTTTCGGCCACCTCTTTGGATTCGTTTTGTGAGCAGCGAGTAGCGGGCTTTTTTTTTTATTGTGTTTACTTTTTTTGTGCCCTTGAGCTGTCTCCTTTGTTGTAAAGAAAAAAAATGTGTGTCAGCGAGAACCTTTGAGTGTGCTTCGTTATGTTTGCTGTTAATGTTCTCTCTTCGGATGCGTCAGTGAATACCCTTACCTGTATCTTATTGGCTGCAAAGAAAGTGTATTGAAGAAAGCATTTAAAGTCACGCCCGTAAACACGCCAAAGAGTTTTTTTTTTCACTCTCTTGCTCAGTGCTTGCAGAATTTCCTTAAAGCAGTGACGTCACCAACCAACAAAAGTGAAACCATACAAGTAACAATAATAAAGAAATCGAGTGCAACAGTAATTGAGGGACATAAAAAAAATAACAAGGGGAAGTCTTGAGTGTGTATTTGAATGACGAAAGAAAAATAATAGTTGTGACGAGTAAAACGTAACAAGAAGGTGGGAAGTTAACAAGAAAGCAGCAATTGACGTCGAGTAAGTAGCAACGGATTAAGGTGTGGAAAGTAACAGCGAAAAGTGAAAGAAACCAAGAGACGAGGAAACGAGAGTGAGGGACGTGAGAGAGAAGGAAGAGATAAAGTAGAGATGAGAAGGAAAATGAAGACAAATGGAGAAGTAGGGTTGGAGGAGGGAGAGTGTAGTAAGACAGATGACTGAGAGAAGGGAGCAGGAACTGAAGTTAGGGGAAGGAAGTGGGAGAAGGAAAACAAAACGGGAGAGGAACACGGATAGGGAAATAAGAGTAAATTAAGAGTAACAGAAAGGAAGAGATAAATGGCTGAAAAGACTAACTTGTATGTAGGAAAGAGGAAGGAGAAGCAGAAAGAGAAATAAAGGGAGAGGTGAAAAGGGAGGATGCAAAGAGATGGAAGAAGAGGTGGATGATCAAGAAATAGAGAGAAGGAAAAAATATTGGAATGACTAAACTCCCTCATGGTTTGTCGACAGTCCTCACTCCGTCCATTCCACCTTGTTTTTTTTTCAAGTCCTAATTCCTTCTCATTCTCTTTGTTTTCCCTCTCCCTTCCTTCTCTCGTCATATATCCACAATTTCTTTCATTAATTTGTTCTCTCCTTTTCCCATTTCCGTCCCTGCTTCCCTTTATTCTTCCACGAATGAAACTATCCTAAAGGCTGAAACAAAACAAAGAACAAGATTATACTCCGAAATTGATGTATGAATAATTTAGGTAGGTCTATGCAGATTTTGTCCTTCCCTTTCTTCTTTTCTCTTATCATTTCTCTCCCTCCCTTCTTTTTAACCTTGTTCATTAACACAATCATAAAGAATCACCATATTAGAAATAAATAAATGATATAATACCTCGTGGAAACATGTACATAAGTTCCCTTATCTTTCATTTTCGTCAAACTTCAGCCTGTTTCCTTCTTTCATATTTCTCCTTTTCTTCATTCTATGCCTTCTTTCATTCTACTGAACCTAAAACCAGACCCGGTGTTAACATTCGGAGGGCTCTGCATGTGGGCTCCTGGAACGTCCGGAGCCTTTCGGAGGATCACCGACTCCCCTACCTATCAGATGAGATCAGAAGGATGAGGGTGAGCATAGTGGGACTCTCGGAGATAAGGAGGCTTGGCAGTCAGGAGTTTTTTTTAATTTTTTTAAATGGTCCATTTCGGTAAGAAAGAACTAGGTCATCTCTAATTAAGGCGTTCAAGTCGTACAGACGAAGGAGGGTTGTTCAACATTTACAAGTAAAAGAAATGGAAACGTAATGATGTTGCTTATCTTGCATTAGGATGTTGAACAGCACTGATATAAGCTAGAGTTGAAAGCGTGTGCAGTGAGGCTATGGGAGGGTAAATGCATGCAGTTTAAAAGGAGTTTGATTGAAAATAGCGGTAGAAGATAAAAAGGGAAGCAACATCTTGCATCTCGTTCATTTTTTGTTGTTGGAGCAGCGTCCAGCGTTTTTTCTGTTTTTTTTTTGTTACTGTTTTTGTTTTACCATTTAGCTGCCTGCCTCGTAAAAAAAAAACATAGCGCCGTTGAGTTTAGCTGCATAGCGACGAGACAGAGGAGACCCAGGACAAGATGAGCAGCATGTAGCTAGGTAAAATGTGTGTGTTTGTTTGTGTGTGTGTGTGTGTGTGTGTGTGTGTGTGTGTATAACTCACCACTGCCTAATCACGAGTTGGACTCGTAATCGCCAGCAGGTACCCTCCCGACTACCAATACCTCACCTCCCCCCCCCCCTCCCCTTGCGGTAACCATTGCAGTAACCACTTCTAGTCAACGGAAAGAATCTGGCCTGAGTGTGTGTGTATGTGTGTGTGTGTGTGTGTGTGTGTGTGTGTGTAATAATAATAATAATAATAATAATAATAATAATAATAATAATAATAATAAGCGGTTAATTTCGGAGATAGCAGCCGTTAGGCTGAAAATGTACATATTAAGATTACAAAGTGTAACTATATAAGAAAATTACAATATGAAAGGGGTGTGGGGGTAGATAAATTATAGTAACGGAGGGAAAGTTGTGATGATGTTTGAGGGGTGACGAGTTGGTGGTGTGCGGTGTGGTAGAGCGATGAGGCGGGAAGGTAATCCTCTTCTGGAAGGCGAGTAGGTGTTAATCCGAGGTCATCCCCAGGTCAAAATGCTGGGTCAGGTAGCAGCAGGTGGCCTGAGAGCAGGTAGAGGCGGTATCGACGGTCACTCAGAAAGGGGCTTAGCGGTGGAGCGCTAATCCAATACAGGTGGCGAGACAGATGTGAAGACTCGCTGCTGTTCCTGGGAACAGACTGCACAGCCTTGGTGGTGAGCAGCCTGCACATTGCCCCCACCTGAGTGACGAAGCCTCCACTGCACTGCACCTGACCAGACTTCAACAGCAGGATGGACGGGGTGGTGAGCCTGGGGAGACCTCGTCGCGTCAGCAGGGACTTGATGGAAGGCCGCGGCGGCAATCTGTGTCCTCCCGGTATACCACACACGCACTCCACTCACTCTTTGTCAGACTGTCACCATGATTTCACTTAATGTCACAAAAAATAGCTTGCTAAGTAGTGTTTCTTGAAGTAGGTTTCTTGATGAAAGGGGAGACGGGGATGAAGGGGAAGGGGAGAGGCCAATAGGCTGGCCCCGGGCTACTCCTTTCGGAGCGCCATGACCCATACCCATACTCCATATGAGGGCGGACAAGGCCCCTTTATATGGATAGCAACTGCGCGGGGGAGAAGAACTGGCGGAGACGATACAGAACGCCCAACCTCGAGGAAGATGATTTAGCGAGAGAGGAGATGTGAAGTTTCCAGTTGAGATTTTGAGTAAAGGATAGACCGAGGATGTTTAGTGTTGAAGATGGTGACAGCTGAGTGTAGTCGAAGAATAGGGGATAGGTGTTTGGAAGATTGTGTCGAGTTGATTGGTGGAAAAATTGAGTTTTTGAGGCATTGAAGGACACAAGGTTCCTTCTGCCCCAATCGGAAATGATAGCAAGGTCTGAGGTTAAGCGTTCTGCAGCCTCCAGTCTGGAGTCGTGTACTTCCTGTTGAGAGGGTCTTCTATTGAAAGAAGTTGAATAATGCAGAGTGGAGTCGTCGGCGTATGAGTGGACAGGACAGTTTGTTATGGAAAGAAGATCATTGATGAATAACAGGAAGAGAGTGGGTGATAGGACAGAGCCCTGTGGAACACCACTGTTGATAGGTTTAGGGGAAGAACAGTGACCGTCTACCACCGCAGAGATAGAACGGCCGGAAAGGAAACTGGAGATAAAGGAACAGAGAGAGGGATAGAATCCGAAAGAGGGCAGTTTAGAAAGCAAAGACTTGTGCCAGACTCTATCGAAGGCTTTCGATATGTCTAGCGCAACAGAGAAAGTTTCACCGAAACGGCTAAGAGAGGATGACCAAGAGTCAGTTAAGAGAGCAAGAAGATCGCCAGTAGAACGCCCCTTGCGGAACCCATACTGGCGATCAGATAGAAGGTTAGAAGTGGAAAGGTGCTTTTGAATCTTCCGGTTAAGGATTGATTCAAAAGCTTTAGATAGACAGGAAAGTAAAGCTATAGGGCGGTAGTATGAGGGATTGGAACGGTCACCCTTCTTAGGCACAGGCTGTACAAAGGCATATTTCCAGCAGGAAGGAAAGGTAGATGTTGATAGGCAGAGACGAAAGAGTTTGACCAGGCAGGGTGTCAGCACGGAAGCACAGTTTTTAAAGACAATAGGAGGCACTCCATCAGGTCCATAAACCTTCTGAGAGTTGAGGCCAGAGAGGGCATAGAAAACATCATTTGGAAGAATCTCAATAACAGGCATAAAGGAGTCAGAGGGGGGATGAGTAGGAGGAATATGCCCAGAATCGTCCAAGATGGAGTTCTTACAGAAAGTTTGAGCGAAGAGTTCAGCCTTAGAGACAGATGAGACGGCAGTGCTGCCATCAGGGTTAAGGAGAGGAGGGAAAGAGGAAGAAGTGAAATTGGAAGAGATATTGTTGGCTAGATGCCAGAAGTCACGGGAAGAATTAGAAGAAGCAAGGTGTTGACATTTTCTATTGATAAAAGAAGTTTTGGTAAGTCGGAGAATAGATTTGGCACGATTCCGGGCTGAAATGTAAAGGTCAAAGTTAGCGGGAGTTCGAAGGCTCTGGAACCTTTTGTGAGCTGCCTCTCTATCTTTAATAGCACGAGAACAAGCATGATTAAACCAAGGCTTTTTAGCATGAGGAGTAGAGAAAGAACGTGGAATGTATGCCTTCATTCCAGAGACAATCACCTCTGAGATGCGCTGGGCACACACAGAGGGGTCTCTCTCCTGAAAGCAGTAATCATTCCACGGGAAATCGGAAAATTACATCCTCAGGTCGTCCCACCGAGCTGAAGCAAAATGCCAGAAGCATCGCCTCTTCGGTGGGTCCAGAGGATGTACAGGAGCGATAGGACAGGAAACAGAAATAAGGCTATGATCGGAGGAGCCCAACGGAGAGAACAGTTTGACAGAGTAAGCAGAAGTACATCTCTAAAGCTTTTGACAGAGTGTCACAAAGCTTTGGTTTCCAAACTACCCTCCTACGGATTCCATCTCTCTTTATCTCTGTACTTCTGACTCCAGTTTCCTCTTCGGCCGTTCTATCTACTGTGATAGACGGTCACTGTCTTTCCCCTAAACCTATCAACAGTGGTGTCCCGCAGGGCTCTGTCCTATCTCCCACTCTCTTTCTCTTGTTCATTGATGATCTTCTTTCCCAATCAAACTGTCCTATTCACTCTTACGCAGATGACTTTACTTTGCATTATTAAACATCCTTTGACAATAGACCCCTCCCACAGGAACTACATGATTCCAGGCTGGAGGCCGCACAACGCTGAATCTCAGACCATACCATTATTTCTGATTGGGGCAAGAACTTGCGTTCTTCAACGCCTCAAAGTTTCATTTTTTCTCCTGTCAACTGGACACAGTCTTCCAAACACCTATCCCCTATTCTTCGATAACAGTCATTTGTCACCTTTTTCCTATAATAAACATCCTCGGCCTATCACTAACTCAAAATCTTAACTGGAAACCTCATATCTCCTCTCTCACTAAATCAGCTTCCTCGAAATTGGGCGTTCCGTGTCGTCTTCGCCAGTTTCGGCCCCCTCCCAGATGCATCCATCCATATACAAGGGCCTTGCCGCCCTCGTATGGAGTATGCATCTCATGTATTTGGAAACTCCACGCACACAGCTCTCTTGGACAGAATAGAGTCTAAGGCTCTTCGACTCATCAACGTTTATGCTTTTGCTGACAGTCTTCTTACATTCCGCTGCAGAGTTGCATCATTCTCTATCTTCTATCGATATTTACACTATGACTGCTCTTCTGAACTTGCTATCTGCATACATCCCCTCCTCCCACCGCCCCGCACTCCACCTTCTACTCTAGCCCATCCCTATACTGACCAAATCCCTTATACAAGACTTAACTAGCATCTTCATTCTTTCATCTCCTTCACTAGTAATCTCTTGAAGAGCCTTCCTTCATCTGTATTTCCTCCTGCCTACGACATGGCTTCCTTAAAGAGGAGAGTATCAAGAGACCTCTCCAACCGTAATTGACATCTTTTTTTTTTTTTTTTTTTTTTTTTTTTGAGGAAGACAGTTCAAAAACAACAAAAAAACAAAAAAAAAAAAAAAAAAAGCGCCGCCTCCTTTTGGCCTCTCATATATACAATTTGTTATAGGGACAATGATGATCGGACTTTTTTTCTATTTTTCTTTTCATATGCTCATTGCCAGATTCTCTTAGGATATTCACCTACCGACCAGACGCTTACGTTTTATTATCTTGCCGGTCAATCATAGTCGTATATCACGGCAGCCTCAATAATTAAAATTTTCCTGCGTCATTAACGGGCTGGGGTTGTCGACGATACCCTTCAAGTAAGTCTACCGGCGCTACAGGCAATACCTAAAAAAAAAAAAATCAAGTGACGTCCAGGGCAATCATGTGGACGGAATTGGAACGGAATGATTGAGAACATTTTTTTTTTTTTTCAATTACTTAAATAAAGATCGTTCTCATAACTATTTCCTTCCAATATCGTCCACTTGATTGCCCTGGACGTCATTTGATTGGCCGGGAAGATAATGAAGCGTAAACACCTGCGCGGCAGGTGACTATCCAGAGGGAAACTTTTAAAACGAACATGGAGGAAGCGATGGAATGAATGCCTCGTAACTACTCGAAGTGTGCTAGTGATAATTTGTTTGTGCTGAGATAATTAGTGTCCATCATTGTGTTGGTAATATACGACTTTGAGGGAAGCTAAGGGATGGGGAAGGGGATGTTAAGAGCTAATTCGTCTATGATGTGTAAAAACTCATGTATATAAAAACTTCAAATATTTCTAAAGAGTGTTTGATTGGATTAATATAAATCGGGAGTCAGCGGCCTTCTGTTAAGAGGCAGGAAGCCTACTACTCCACCTAAATCTGTCACGTGCTTAAGGCTGAGTAATGTTGAGCAGGTGAGAGGCAAATGATAGTGCGTAGATATGATGGACATTACTATAAGCTGGTAAAGGACTTGTAAACTGGTAGATACGTAAATTATCAAGAGACGGAGGACGTTGGTAAAGACTTTGTCCTGCAGGTTGATGACCACGTATATAGCAGTAGTTTTTTTTCTTCTTCTTTTGATCCGCCTATGGCGTCGGTAAGATTTTCTTGGTGGGTCCTGATGGTCGGTCGTAACCCGTTGTGGCGCAGGCAAGTGTTTATAGTGGCGCCATCTTGGTTGGCTCATACTGTCCCCTGGAGCTTATCTTCGACCCTGGACACTTGTTTATGGTTGTGATAGTTAATACCGAGCATGTGCCCGATGCATGATATAAAAGAGTATAAGCCTGAGTTACTGTTGGAGAGATGACGGACAGGTAATGAATTTGAAACTGATTATAACAACCACGAAATAATAACAAGTGTCGCTCGCTAAGCCAGATGCCCAGCCAGAAAGGCTGATAGTGGCGTCCGGCGTGGCACATTTTCACAAACTTTTCTCTTTATTTGTGCGGACCAAAATTCCTTCAGCCCGATAGGACAGCTCTCTTAAAACTTTATATGTGTGGCCCAATATTGTTTTTAGTAATGTCCCGCCGAGTGTTAACCGGTGACGTATTCTATATACAAGTGCACCATGGCGACCCTGGGAGTGGTGGGCCGCGACCCAAAGCTTATGCGCGACTTAGAAGGAAGTCATTATTGAGAGTCAGAAAAGACGTGCCCCAACTTTTGCCAGCATGGGCAGATTTTTGTGATGACGCAGTTTATTATGCAGAAGCGAAAACCGAACGCAATGAAGCATGCACAGAGATACATGTACACGTGTCAGACAAAGAGTAGGTAAGGGGAATTACTACGGTTTGGAGGCTGAATCTAGTGACGGCATATGGGGAGAGGAGGGGGCAAAAAATCAGATGAAGTTGAGAGCGGAGGCAGGGGGGCGGGGGGGAGGGGGGTCGACATGATGAGTGTGTGGGGAGTCGGTTGGTATTCCTGAAGGCCGAACGGCAGCACCTCGTCAGGGTCTGGTGGGGCAGGTGTGGCGAGGAACGGATGGCCGTCACGTTACATGTAAAACAAACAGACAGGAAAGTTAAATAAAAATACATTGAAGCTGGCAGGTAACGAAAAGCAAATTCTGACTGACAAACTTTCACAGAGGGGACGACGAAGTAGATATATATTTTATGCTTCTCGTGTGAAAATTCAGTACGATGCAGCAGAGACTACTGAACGGAAACGAAAGGAGGAAAAGATGCGAGGACATGTACAGTTTCCTGACAGATTAACTACTACAAAATGCAAACGAACAGTAAGCTATTACAAGCCAATGCAGGTCAGATTAAGCTGATCTGGGTTTAAGTATTTTTGAGGTCATATCAGATTTGATTAGATTTGTTATAACCAACTTCTTAATTGAGATTAACGTACATTGAAAAGTAAATGTGCAGTAAACTAATACAGGTTTGTTAAGGTTGGTGTATATTATTTTGGGTTAGGTGTCTTTCGGCTTAATTAACTTTGATTGAGTAAAGTCTTGTGTGGATTAGTTACTTAATGCGGATTAGGGTGCGGCCCCCAGTAATGAATATCAGATAAATTAATCAGGAGATGTCACCGTGTACGCCAGCCCGTCAGGTGGGTGCACGATAAGCCGGATAATTCACTGGTCAACAAGAATTTTGTCCCAAGGAAACAATAGCTGTATCTTATACTCGTATGTTTTTGAATAAAGAATTCATAAATAATGTCATTTTTTTTACATCACCCACAGTTTTTGTGTTCCACGGTATCACTCTCAGTTCCTGTTACGTGGGATAAATTTCAATTAAGCTTTTAAAATTTGGCAACACTGCGTCGGTAAGTCACCGAAGTTTGGCAACACTGAGTGAGATCGGTATACGTTTGGCAGGACTGTGTGATATTGTACACTAACGTACTTACCATCCGCCTTCATAATGCCAAGAAACTGTATAAACAACCCAGACAATTTTGGATATATTTGCGGTGTATTGACATTCAAGTCACAAAGACGGTGTTTAACGCCATTGATTAAAAAATGTTATGAACATTATTTTGGCTGCAAAGTGGGGGACCAGGATAAAAGCTGGGCTCCTCATGCGTGTTGTGTAACCTGTGTCAGGCGTCTCACTGCATGGACGAAAGGTACACGCCATATGCCTTTTGCCATCCCTATGATTTGGAGAGAACCAAAAGATTGCTGCTTCTGCATTACTAATATAAAAGGTATAACATTAAAATCCAAGCACACTGTAATTTATCATCTGCTATGAAACCAGTACCTGACAGTCAAGACTATCTGTGCCTGTCCCTCCAAAACAAATGACACTAAGTGATGATGAGTCAAGTGATGAGGCTATGGAGAAAGAAACAGTGAACCACATTTGTTGAGTCAGGGAGATCTGAATTATCTTGTGCGGGATTTAAGCTTATCGAAAAAGCAATCTGAACTTCTTGGTTTCAGGTTAAATGGCTGGAATCTTCTCCAGAACGAAACCAAAGTTAGTTTTTTATCGTAAGCGACATTGTGATATTGAGCAGTTTTTCTCACTTAAGGATGGTGTGGTGTTTTGCAATGATGT